>NC_042974.1:13108051-13382099 GCF_901001165.1 Salmo trutta
AATGTATATAGACTTTTTTTCTACTGTATGTTCGTTTATTCCATGTGTTTGTACATTCCAACAAATCTGTTGTTGTATGTGTCGAACTGCTTTGCTTTATCTTGGCCAGGTCGCAGTTGTAAATGAGAACTTGTTCTCAAATAGCCTACCTGGTTAAATAAAGGTGAAAAAATAAAAATAATAATATATATACACATATATATATATACACACACACACACACACACACACACACACATATATATACATATACACACACACATATATATATATATATATATATACATACACACACACACACACATTTATATATATATACATACATACATACATACACACACACACATACACATATACATATATATATATATATATATATATATATTTTTTTTTTTTTTTTAAACACACCAAGGGGACAGCCTCTCCGTGGCTTCTCTCTCACTCCCACAGCCAGCCTGGGGACAGCCTCTCCGTGGCTCCTCTCTCATTCCCACAGCCAGCCTGGGGACAGCCTCTCCGTGGCTTCTCTCTCATTCCCACAGCCAGCCTGGGGACAGCCTCTCCGTGCCTCCTCTCTCACTCCCACAGCCAGCCTGGGGACAGCCTCTCCGTGGCTCCTCTCTCATTCCCACAGCCAGCCTGGGACTGGCCTACATGCACCACAGAACATGTTCTGTCTGACTAATCTTTCCATTACAGGTCAAATGTAGTTAATTTTCATGTCTATTAGTATCCCACAAAACTCAGTTGCTATAGAAACATTTTTAAACTGGGAATGGAGAGGACTTAATTGTCTGAACAAAACTTCACACCAACCTCTGATACGAATCACAAAATCACATTTTCAGCTGCTTTGGCACATTAAAGCAACGGCAAATAGTCTAGTAGTTCACGTCGATCTCTCAAATATAATCTACTAGTCCGGTTGCAAAAATGATCTCTCATTATTGGGCAATGTTTTCACGTCATTCCTGCCCATAGGTTAGGGTTAGGTCATGCTGCCAAAAGGCCAGAGAGCATTGTTCACCAAAACAAACAGAGTGAGTGACGAACTGGACTGAATGAGCAGGTCACAGAGTTATCCCAGGATGGACTGAATGAGCAGGTCACAGAGTTATCCCAGGATGGACTGAATGAGCAGGTCACAGAGTTATCCCATATTCCTGCCATGAGCACTGTGTGAGGAAGTGATAGCATGGGTTAAGCCACAAAAAGACTCAAGTGCCCAACTCAGCCGTGCAGTAATCCAATACCACACTCCCCATCTCTTGCTCTGCCCATTTGGAGATGGAGAAAAAAAGGAAGTGTGACAAGTGAGGAGACAATGCCCCTCTCCACACCAAGAAATGGAAGTCCATCTGTGCCTCCTCTCAGTCATTGGCCCCAGCTGTGCCTCTTCTCAGTCAGTGGCCCCGGCTGTGTGGGAGTCACACAGACACATGTGCAGTGGAGCGTTACCCACAGTTCAACCCATGAGGGCCACCTCCTCTAGGGAATGCAGTTCCTGAAGGTCAGTGAACCAACCTGCTCCAGCTGGGCCCAGGCAGGGTAGCGGGATGGAAGTATGCCAGAGCACTTTCCTCAAAGTAAAAGTCTTCAGAAGAAGCCACATTTTCATTGGCTCACAGGTTAGGGGAGGAGTAAACTAGAGATTAATTATGGTTGAAGAATGACGCTGTCAATTGATGTCCTGTCAGGCGCAGTAGGATGAGCCAAGCTGTTAATATTTGCTTAAATACAATAACACGTGTTTAATAGAGATGCACGATATAGTCGGTGAGCATATCGGAAGATATTAGCTAAAAATGCCAACATCAGCCCGATGTCTAGTTTAACGCCGATGTGCAAAACCGATGTCAAAGCTGACGTGCATACCTAATATAATGTAGGTAGATGATGTTATGACACCACGAAAAATACAGCGCGACACAGAACAAAGGCAGAAAAATACTAAGCACACACTTCCAACAACTAAATAAGTTCAAGTCGAGCAGTCATTTGAAAGAGTAAGAAAATTTCAGCAAGACAACTCAAAGACGAAATCCATTAACTTCTTATGGGCAACATCCGGTGAAATTACAGAGCATGAAATTCAAACTACAGAATTATAAATATTTAACTTTCATAAAATCACAAGTGTAATACATCAAAATAAAGCTTAACTTCTTGTTAATCCAGCCGCTGTGTCAGATTTCAAAAAGGCTTTACGGCGAAAGCACACCATGCAATTATCTGACGACAGCGCCCCGCATACAAAACCATGAAAAACATATTTCAACCAGGCAGGTATGACACGAAAGTCAGAAATAGCGATATAATAAATGCCTTACCTTTGATGACCTTCTTTTGGCACTCCAAAAGGTCCCAGTTACATCACAAATGGTCCTTTTGTTCGATAATGTCCTTCTTTATATCCATAAAAACTCAGTGTAGCTGGCGCGCTTCAGTCGCCCTACCAGAGTTACAGTATTGTTGAAACTCCATGAGCTACTTGCTATGGGCGTCACTGCTATTAGCTTCACGACTGACATTTGGACCAGCCCAATGCGCATGCTGAGTCTGACAACACAGTGGGTCAACAAGGATTTCGTACTGAGGAAGGCTGTATTGCATGCTCAAGAATGTCCTGCTTCTCATACCGCTGCTGCCATTTCAAATGGCATTCGAACAACTGACTGGAGAAATAAGCTAATCAACTTCGTCTGCAGCAGACGTGATACCCTCTGTCATGGCATTGAACGCCTGCTCAACAAAACTGCCGACAGACAGTGGGGTTAAAACGTGCAAAAGTACTTGAGGCTGTGAACAAGCGATTCAGTGGCCTTCTCTCTGAACCTCTTTACTGTGTCGCCACCATGCTTGATGTTAGGTACAAGGACTGCTACTTCGATGCAGACAGTGTTTACGTGAAATATTACATACACAGCTGGACAAGCTGGAAACAGACACAGTGACAGTGCTCACCGAGGAAGAGAGGCCACAGACAGTGCTGAAACTTCACTGCTTGACATGTATGATGAAATCCTGGTTGAGAATGAAACGACTGAACAACAAAACAGCACAGCAAGTAAGTGAAAGAAATAGGTTTGATTATGGTAATGGAACATACGTAAAGGCTAACAAAATAACTTTTTGGTCAGTGTGGTGTGTGTAACCTTTTAACTCAGCAAGTCAGTTAAGAACAAATTCTTATTTACAATGACGGCCTACCCGGGCCATACCAGACGGCGCAGGGCCAATTGTGCGCCGCCTTATGGGACTCCCAATCACGGCCGGATGTAATAGAGCCTGGATTCAAACCAGGGACTGTAGTGATGCCTCTTGCACTGAGATGCAGTGCCTTAATGCCTCCATGTGTGTGTAACTAACTGTACTAGAATGTTGAAAAAGGCTGCTAAAATTTTAAATAAAATATCGGTATCTTTTTTTTGGGCAAGGAAAATACCGGATATCAGTATCGGCGCATCCCTAGTTTTTAAACAAGCGTTACACATTTTCTTTTTCAATGATTTCTGTATTAACCCATAATTTCTCATTCAGTTTAGAATTACCCAAGCTGCTGTTATCAATAACTCGCTCTCACAGCCAGACTTAGGACAAAGCGTTCCTAGTTTTCTTTTGACTCAGTGGATAGCAGACACCAGCCTGCAGTTCCATCCTCAGGAGTCACCATCTTGACTAATTCAACAACATCATGACAAAGCATAACTTTTCAGGGAGCAAATAGTTTGGCAATTTAGTTCATGATTCCACCCCCTACTTTCGTCATTTGTCCTGTCCATGACAAAAAAAAGAATGCGAAAAAAAGAGTCAGGGGCCGTGTCCGAATACCCATACTTGCATCCTAAATAGTAGGCCATTTGAGTATGAGACAAAAAAGGTTTTATAGTATGTGACATTTCCAAAATCGAGTATACTTTAATATGCCCAGATGTCATACTCATTTCGGTTTTAACAGCAGATCAATTAGATATGCGGTATCAAAAATCAGCTAATAGAGAGAACCAATGCAAACGTGCAGGACTTATGCCAAATTAAAGTTTTATAGCATGTGAATTTTTGAAAATAGTTTGCTTAAAATGCCAGGATGTTATACTCTTATCATTTCATCTAGTAGAATTCAATGCACACTTTTCAGGAATTTCAAAGCCACAATTGGAAGAGTGGGGCTGCGAATTTAGCTTGATCGGTTTAACAAAACAACTTGGAAGATGGCAAATAGCGAAGCTTACATAACATTTATGAAAGGGTTTATGAAGGCTCCATGAAGCCTTACAATTGTTTGTTGAAAGAGGGATCTGAAATTGACAAACTACAGAGAGGGTATTCAATACTGAGTGCAGATGGACATTTGGGTTCAAAAATAAAAGTCAAAATCATGCCAGTGATGATGTAACACATGGTAAAAAATTAGTAAATAAACGTTGATGGTAGAAAACAAAACTGGCATCCAAACTGGGGCCGCTCTCCTCGCAAGTCTGGCAGCTACCAACTTAGGATAAAGTAACATTCTGAGAGGTTTGGCACACAAAGTTTAGACGTTTTCACAGAGCACATTTCCATATGGCAACAGTGTAACTAAAGCTTTTATTACATCAATTCTCAGTGAAATATGACCTGACTCAGAGCAATTGTAACCTTTTACAACGAATGCCCTGCAACAGAAACACTGTGCCAGACTAACAGTCTACCTCTCCTCATGCTGATCATATATCTGGCATCAAGCATACAGCTCAACATTGAAGGATTAGCTATATGTACCAATCGGGTTTCAGGAAGAAGCATAGCACAATTACAGCAGCCATGAAGGTTTTAAATGATATCACTGAAGCTCTTGACAAAAAACAGCACTGTGTCTCACTTTTTATTGATCTCTCTAAGGCTTTTGATACAGTTGATCATGCTCTACTAAGGCAGAGATTGTCGAGTGTAGGTCTTTCAGAGCATGCAGTTGCATGGTTTGTTAACTATCTGTCTGATAGAACTCAGTGCAGTCAATTTGATGGGCTCATGTCTGTTAAATTGTCTGTCTGTAGTGATGTGCCCCAAGGCTCTGTACTTGGTCCTCTCTTATTCACTATTTATACAAATAATTTAGACAAAAATGTCAAAAATGCGCAACTTCATTTTTATGCTGATGATACTGTTATTTACTGTTGTGCCTCGTCTCTTACAAAAGCTTTCCAGAACTTGCAAACTGCTTTTTATACTGTTCAACATACCTTGTCAATTGAAGCTTATCCTCAATACTGACAAAACTAAACTAATGGTGTTTTCTAAAGCAAGAAATAGACCTCTGAACCTTTCACCTATTACTACCTGTCAGGGCAAGGAGATTGAGGTTGTAACCTCATATAAATATCTTGGAATTTTGATTGATGATGGCCTCTCTTAAAATGCATATTCAACAACTTACAAAAAAATTGAAGCTGAAATTAGGATTTTATTTTAGGAATAAGGCTTGTTTTTCTTTTGAAGCCAGAAGGAGGCTAGTATCAGCTACATTTATGCCTTTACTAGACTATGGGGATATTTTATATATGAATGCTTCCGCTCAGTGTTTGTGATCAATTGACACCCTTTACCATGGCACTTTGAGATTTATTTTAAAACTGCAAAACCCTTACGCACCACTGCACTTTGTATACCAGGGTTGGCTGGCCTTCTCTAGTCACTCGTAGGCTCAGTCACTGCTATACTTTTATTTACAAAGCCATTTTGGGTTTACTACCTTTTTATTTGGGCATTTTTATTGTTCAGAAATGTGGTGGGTACTCTCTTCGTTCGCTGGACTTTATCCTGCTAACTGTTCCAAATGTCCGAACTGAATTTGGTAAAAGGGCTTTTATGTACTCTGCACCATCGTCTTGGAACGCCTTACAAAATACTTCTAAACTGGAAGAACTTGTCCCGATTGGTATTTTTAAATCACTGATGAATGATCTTGAGACTGATTCCCTGACCTGTCAATGTTTTTAAGTTTGCCGTTTTTGATTTTGTTATACTCTTGTGAATTCTATGGTTTTTACTAGATTACTTGTAGTTTTTCATGTTGTGTGTCTAATTTTTGTAATGACTTGGCGCTGCCTATCTTGGCCAGGACGCTCTTGAAAAAGAGATTTTAAATCTCAATGAGCCCTTCCTGGTTAAATAAAGGTTAAATAAAATAAAAAATAAAATAATATGGTTACGTTGAATGACCACGATGGAACTGATCAGCATGTTAACATGTGACCCAACAGACTCTTGATAATCTGGAGACATGGTGGAACGATCAGCATGTTAACATGTGACCCAACAGACTCTTGATAATCTGGAGACATGGTGGAACTGATCAGCATGTTAACATGTGACCCAACAGACTCTTGATAATCTGGAGACATGGTGGAACGATCAGCATGTTAACATGTGACCCAACAGACTCTTGATAATCTGGAGACATGGTGGAACGATCAGCATGTTAACATGTGACCCAACAGACTCTTGATAATCTGGAGACATGGTGGAACGATCAGCATGTTAACATGTGACCCAACAGACTCTTGATAATCTGGAGACATGGTGGAACGATCAGCATGTTAACATGTGACCCAACAGACTCTTGATAATCTGGAGACATGGTGGAACGATCAGCATGTTAACATGTGACCCAACAGACTCTTGATAATCTGGAGACATGGTGGAACGATCAGCATGTTAACATGTGACCCAACAGACTCTTGATAATCTGGAGACATGGTGGAACGATCAGCATGTTAACATGTGACCCAACAGACTCTTGATAATCTGGAGACATGGTGGAACGATCAGCATGTTAACATGTGACCCAACAGACTCTTGATAATCTGGAGACATGGTGGAACGATCAGCATGTTAACATGTGACCCAACAGACTCTTGATAATCTGGAGACATGGTGGAACGATCAGCATGTTAACATGTGACCCAACAGACTCTTGATAATCTGGAGACATGGTGGAACGATCAGCATGTTAACATGTGACCCAACAGACTCTTGATAATCTGGAGACATGGTGGAACAATCAGCATGTTAACAAATCAAATCAATGTTATTGCGGGAGTAGTGAAATGCTTGTGCTTCTAGCTCCGACAGTGCAGTAATATCTAACAAGTAATATCTAACCATTTCACAACATATATCCAATACACACACACACACACACACACACAGGAATGGAATTAAGAAAATATAAATATTTGGACAAGCAATGTCAGAGCAGCATAGACTAAGATACAGTAGAATAGTATAGAATACAGTATATACTGTCGTGTCTTTGGGCATCATTAACTTGAAGACATGTTTATCAAATAACTCTATTTTTACGCGATTAACTGATTAATCGTGTAACTGTAATTAACTAGGAGGTCGGGGCACCAAGGAAAATATTCAGATTACAAAGTTATAATTTTCCTAATATAACTTTCCAGATATCATAATATCTGACCGATTATCTTCTGATTAATGATGTATTATTACCTCACGTCAGTCTCATTCCAAACGTCGTAAATTGTTGTTATCTGCACGAACCCAGTCTTCACTAAGTCATCCATACATCAATTGTCTTAAAAAAAATTATTTACTAAACTAAGTAATTCACAGAAAGCATACAAACAGTAGTTATCGTTACAAAGAAATGGTAGAGTAATGTGCCCTAGTGGGCTAAACCGGCATGGCGGCTTGTTAAACAAACAAGGGGGTGGGGGCAGCGGAGAAGGCAACAGAGTTGATAAATATTAACAATTGATATGCTAATCCTTTGCACATGAACGCTCACTCATTCGGGAACAATTGCAATCAATATATATTTACGCTCAGTGTGTCATTGGGATCCTTGTTGGAGAGTTTGGTCCTGTTGGAGAGTTTTTGTCCGCGTTCTCTCTTTCTCTCGGTTAGAATGGATCTTTCAAAGCGACATTCGTTCATGTCGTTATAGAATGGTTGTTTCGTCGGTCTTCGCGTTCAATGATATCGAATTTCTAGCTGCAGACTAGTAATTAATATCAAGGACTTGTTATTATTCTGTCGTTATCATTAGTCTAAAAGTTTAACCACGTAGTATGGTTAAAGTTCAGTAGAGGGA
Source organism: Salmo trutta (assembly GCF_901001165.1). Lineage (NCBI taxonomy): Eukaryota > Metazoa > Chordata > Actinopteri > Salmoniformes > Salmonidae > Salmo > Salmo trutta. The sequence goes on from NC_042974.1 coordinate 13,116,153, forward strand.
TGCATGGTCAAACCTACTGGCCAACTCGTAATGGAGTGGAGGCCTGGTCTGGCGAAAGAAATTCTGGGTGGGGCTTATATACTGAACGTAGAAAAGGCTGTCACATGACGCCTTGTCCTGTCTGTGTCCCTGGGGGCGTGCCGATGACTTAGTTAAGCTTGACATACAATTCTCTCACATTAACATAAGTACATAGCATCTCAACATATTCCAAATAGCTTTATCCTTATTCATACATTTTATACAACCATTAGATGTAAGTCTCATCGCTGAGGCTAGTATATAAACCTTAGTATGGTAATATGGCCATATTGTCTCTAATGAGTTTCACAAAATTGTACCAAACGGACCAGTTCGTAGCTGGATTCTTCACCGATCTTTTATACCTTCTCCAGAACATAAATGTCGTTCGGTTCTCCAATTCTGTGAGGTGGAAGAATCCTTTGTTCTCTCCATGAAAACACTCTGTCTCTTTATACTGTGGCCATGAGGCAGGACATTCTCCTTTGGAATTTTATGACCCCTCTCACCATAGCAGCCTGGGTAGGGGGAGGTAGGTAGGGGAGTGGTGCATAGAAAAGGCCTGGTGCAGAGGGAGATGGTGCAGAAGTAGGGGGATGGTAGAGGGGGTCAACTGTGCTCGCTGTACTCAAAGAGGGCAACGTCATGACAGTACATATGAGATTAGTAATGCAAGATATGCAAACATTAAAGTGACTAGTGTTCCATTTATTAAAGTGGCCAGTGATATCTAGTCTATGCCTGTAAGCAGCAGATTCTAATGTACAGTCTGATGACCTTGAGATAGAAGTTGTTTTTCAGTCTCTTGGTCCCAGCTTTGATGCACCTGTACTGACCTCGCCTTCTGGGTGATAGCGGGGTGAACAGACAGTAGCTCGGGTGGTTGTTGTCCTTGATCTTTTTGGGATTACTGTGACAGTATTAACATGTGACCCAACAAAGACTCTTGATAATCTGGAGACATGGCGGCATCTGGCTTGACGATTCAGTAAGTAAAATTGGTAGGATGTGTTTGTATTCTATATTATTGATTCCTTTGTACAGGTAAGCACATTATTGCTATGAAATAAAGTAACACATTTGCAATACAAGCCAACTACTGAGAGGATGGATTTAAATCTGGATAATCTACATTAGTCAGTGTTCTTCCCTAAGAACAAAAACAATGAGCTGTTTGGGGGAACTCCTGTCTGCTTCACATTCACAGAGCATTTGATTTCAAATAATGATAATAGGAATGTTCAAGACAGTCATCTATTTCATATTCTTAGAAAATAAACACTTTGTGACCCTTAGCTGCTCAACAGGAGGCCTTCAGCCTCTTCAGAAGAACACTGTTCACACAGTGTGAGGTGGAAAGGATGAACGTTGTGGTTTTGATCACTCACAACTGTACTTGAAGTGGAAACAACGGGAGAAATGGATGGTTCAGACGCCATTTCAGAACTATTTCTCGGTGGCACCTGTCTTCGGAGAAAACGCTATGTATGGCGCAACAATGATTGATCAAACTATGTATAGTATTTCCCTTTTGAAAGCAGGGCTCTTTGTGGGCAAACTAGGACACTTTTAGAAATGAAATCTTACTTCCCATTACGTAGGCAAGTCTTTCCTTCTTTGACTGTCAGTAAGTTTTTCTATTAGTTAAAGGACAGTAGGGTGTACTTCCTTTTCCTGCTATTATCAAACTCTACAACTCCCTGACAGCACCCTAAACCATATTCAACCAAATCTAGGCAATGTCCTACTAAACCACCACATTGGTGGCTGATGTTCTAAACCACTACCGAGCCCTGCTGTTAAAATTCACAAAGGACAGGCAGGCTCACAGTTGACGTAAGAGGAAGCAACAGTCAGAGCCTAGACTCATGCCCAGCAGTATTAAAGATGATAGATCTCATTGTAAACGGCCTTCTCTGTGAAGGTTGGCTTGGAACGGGGCAAGGTTATACACTGATGAAGCGCTTTTCATTTTGCTGGTGATGACTGCAGAGATACAGCCAACTGCTTCGTCACAGCACAGCCAGTCGCACAGTCAGTATTAACTTCTGACTTGCAGTAGGGAGCAACTGCTCCGCTTTTGAGCTCATTGTCTCTCGTAAACCGGAATGATTTAAATGCCCTGTTAAAGCCAGGGCCTGTGGAGCATGAGAGTCTTCCAACCCTACAGTTGGAGTGGTTGTTATTCAGCAGCCGCTACCAAATCATAATGAAATGGAACAAGCTAAACATAGAGGTATTACGCCAAACTGAATCAGACTCCTTGTGAGCAGAACACACCAACACATATATGAAGGGGACGACTGGTTGTGAAGGGAAAGAGAAGCAGGTGGGAGGATTCATTTATATTGGGCGCACACAGGGTGTTTATTCTGTTACTGGAGACTAGTGCAAATTGGACACATTCCTCCTCAGTGTGTCAATCAGGCCTGGCCTCTCTGATCGCTGTTCCAATGGTGTCGTCCTTCACCCATCGAACAGACACCCAAATCATCTCCTGCACTTGGGTGTGTAGCTGTGGATCACTCAGGGAATATGAAACGTGGTGCCGAGGGAAAGACGACCTGAATTGCAATGAGCCTGCTTCATACACACAAGGTCTTTCTAACCAAACCGTTGAACTGAAATATTGTGGAGGTGGAGAGGAGCAAGGACAAGGTACAAAGACTAACTGTGATTCCTAGAAATAAGTCTTTGCAAATGGCAAGGTTGACATTGAGAGGCATAGGGTTTCAGGTATAAACTCAATAAAGGTAGTAACTTGTACTGTACTCCAGTCGTGGGTTGCCTCTGAAATGAAACACATTTCATCCACGTCTAGCAGGCTGATGGTGATAGCAAAGGGATACTTCAAAAATCAATAGAGAAAACCTAATATTTGGGGGGAGAGTCAAAGTTTACTTTGAGCAAAAGACTTTCGCAGTTTTCATAATTCGATCCTGCAGGGCATCCACCTTTGTGATTCCAATCATTTATTCAATCCAATGAAAGTTTTTCCTTTAAACTCCAGCCCTTGGTAATTGTCAATGTGCATGAAGTAGAGCTCACTTGTGGAATGCAAGTGCCTAGATTGACCAAGGCCAACTCTCATTAACAAAAATGGCACGGAATAAAAGGCCCTAATTTTCCACCAAGCTCACAAAGGGAGATGATCAGGGATAACATCCAATAAATATCCACATCGTTCTTGTAGGACCAGACGCGCAATATACACACAGTGGAATGATTGAGAATCATGAGCCAACAAGTAGGCAGATCGTTATAAATATTTTCTTTAAAACGCAGTATTTCATAATCAAGACTGAATAATTCATAGTACGTTTGTTCACCTTGTAAAGGTAACGGCATGTTGTTGATTATTTCTTAACAGCTTGTATAGATTGGTGAGGAGCAGGCAGCTCTGTGCGGGCAGCCAAGGCTGCCGAGCTGAGTGGGGTCTGTGGAATGGGGGGAGGCGGCAGTCATGCTCTGTGTGACAAAGTGGAAAGTTTGAGCGGCAAGGGACTGTCAGGTGATGATGCATGGCCAGCACAGAGGAAGTTGCAGGCTTGTCTCCAGCTCCCGCACCCAGGAAATATCCCCTGCATGCATCAGATGGTCCTATAAATACAGTCGCCAGTCCCCATCAGATGGTCCTGTAAATACAGTCGCCAGTCCCCATCAGATGGTCCTGTAAACAGTAGCTAGCTGGATGAGGACTGTGGATGGTAAGGTGACCACTTAGGGGCAGATCAGTTGATAACATTACAGAGCTTATAAACTCCATGGAGAAGTCTGTATACATGTAAATCCATAAAATGATAGTGACTAGACACGTTACGAGCATTGTATGATGACTAGCAAAAGGATTCAATGAAACCTAATCAAAACTGTTTTGGATGAATAGAATTCCAATGAAAACTCCAGCTGTTTTGATCACTTGCTTAGCATTCATTCCATGAGATACAAACAAGATCTTAATTCATCCCCATATATAAAACACAGCCCAGTTAGACTAAGTTTCAGATTTCTCAAGTAGTCCTGGTCCTTTCCCATGGTATTGTCTAAAATGAAACCCCCAAGCTGCAGTCTCCAGAGGGGCTGAGGTTAAAACCTGGGACAGTAAGGTTGCCCACAGTGCAGCCAACGAGAGTCAGCATAGCAACTGTTGCTCATGTCTCCACTGAGTGGCCATGATGTGCATAATTTACTAGACAAAGGTTAAAAAGTTTGACAAGTCATGTGGTCTGCCCAATATCACTGTTTCATACAATTTGGGGGCCTCAATATTGTTGACAGGTAGAAAAAAAGCAATTAGTGTTTAGCTACAGTCATTGATGGCTTGAAGTTCATAAACCACTGTGAATGTAATGACCTGAACATTTACCCAGCAGTAGTCTTCATTTTTTATTTATTTTATTTCAACTTTATTTAACCAGGTAGGCAAGTTGAGAACAAGTTCTCATTTACAATTGCGACCTGGCCAAGAAAAAGCAAAGCAGTTCGACACATACAACAACAGAGTTACACATGGAGTAAAACAAACATACAGTCAATAATACAGTAGAAAAATAAGTCTATATACAATGTGAGCAAATGAGGTGAGATAAGGGAGGTAAAGGCAAAAAAGGCCATGGTGGCAAAGTAAATACAATATAGCAAGTAAAACACCGGAATGGTAGATTTGCAGTTGAAGAAAGTGCAAAGTAGAAATAATGGGGTGCAAAGGAGCAAATTAAATAAATAAATACAGTAGGGGAAGAGGTAGTTGTTTGGGCTAAATTATAGATGGGCTATGTACAGGTGCAGTGATCTGTGAGCTGCTCTGACAGCTGGTGCTTAAAGCTAGTGAGGGAGATAAGTGTTTCCAGTTTCAGAGATTTTTGTAGTTCGTTCCAGTCATTGGCCGTAGAGAACTGGAAGGAGAGACGGCCAAAGGAGGAATTGGCTTTGGGGGTAACCAGAGAGATATACCTGCTGGAGCGCGTGCTACAGGTGGGTGCTGCTATGGTGACCAGTGAACTGAGATAAGGGGGGACTTTACCTAGCAGGGTCTTGTAGATGACCTGGAGCCAGTGGGTTTAGCGACGAGTATGAAGCGAGGGCCAGCCAACGAGAGCGTACAGGTCGCAGTGGTGGGTAGTATATGGAGCTTTGGTGACAAAACGGATGGCACTGTGATAGACTGCATCCAGTTTATTGAGTAGGGTATTGGAGGCTATTTTGTAAATGACATCGCCGAAGTCGAGGATCGGTAGGATGGTCAGTTTTACGAGGGTATGTTTGGCAGCATGAGTGAAGGAGGCTTTGTTCGCGAAATAGGAAGCTAATTCTAGACTTAACTTTGGATTGGAAATGTTTGATGTGAGTCTGGAAGGAGAGTTTACAGTCTAACCAGACACCTAGGTATTTGTAGTTGTCCACATATTCTAAGTCAGAACCGTCCAGTGTAGTGATGCTGGACGGGCGGGCAAGTGCGGGCAGCGATCGGTTGAAGTGCATGCATTTAGTTTTACTTGTATTTAACAGCAGTTGGAGGCCACGGAAGGAGAGTTGTATGACATTGAAGCTCGTCTGGAGGGTTGTTAACACAGTGTCCAAAGAAGGGCCAGAAGTATACAGAATGGTATCGTCTGCGTAGAGGTAGATCAGAGAATCACCAGCAGCAAGAGCGACATCATTGATGTATACAGAGAAAAGAGTTGGCCCAAGAATTTAACCCTGTGGCACCCCCATAGAGACTGCCAGAGGCCCGAACAATAGGCCATCCGATTTGACACATTGAACTCTATCAGAGAAGTAGTTGGTGAACAGGCGAGGCAGTCATTTGAAAAACCAAGGCTATTGAATCTGCCGCTGAGGATGTGGTGATTGACAGAGTCGAAAGCCTTGGCCAGGTCAATGAATACGGCAGCACAGTATTGTTTCTTATCGATGACGGTTACGATGTCGTTTAGGACATTGAGCGTGGCTGAGGTGCACCTATGACCAGCTCTGAAACCAGACTGCATAGCGGAGAAGGTGCGGTGGGATTCGAAATGGTCGGTAATCTGTTTGTTGACTTGGCTTTCGAAGACCTAAGAAAGGCAGGGTAGGATAGATATAGGCCTGTAGCAGTTTGGGTCAAGAGTGTCCCCCCCTTTGAAGAGGGGGATGAGCGCAGCTGCTTTCCAATCTTTGGGAATCTCAGACGACACGAAAGAGAGGTTGAACAGGCTAGTAATGGGGGCTGCAACAATTTCAGCTGATCATTTTAGAAAGAGAGGGTCCAGATTGTCTAGCCCTGCTGATTTGTAGGGGTCCAGATTTTGCAGCTCTTTCAGAACATCAGCTGACTGGATTTGGGAGAAGGAGAAATGGGGAAGGCTTGGGCCTGTAGCTGTGGGGGGTGCAGTGCTGTTGACCGCGGTAGGGGTAGCCCGGTGGAAAGCATGGCCAGCCATAGAAAAATGCTTATTGAAATTCTCAATTATAGTGGATTTATCGGTGGTGACAGAGTTTCCTATCCTCAGTGCAGTGGGCAGCTGGGAGGTGTTCTTATTCTCCATGGACTTTACAGTGGCCCAGAACTTTTTTTAGTTTGTGATGCAGGAAGCAAATTTCTGCTTGAAAAAGCTAGCCTTGGCTTTTCGAACTGCCTGTGTATATTGGTTTCTAACTTCCCTGAAAAGTTGCATATCACGGGGGCTGTTCGATGCTGTTGCAGAACACCACAGGGTGTTTTTGTGTTGGTTAAGGGCAGTCAGGTCTGGAGAGAACCAAGGGCTATATCTGTTCCTGGTTCTAAATTTCTTGAATGGGGCATGCTAATTAAAGACGGTGAGGAAGGCATTTAAAAAAAAAAAAACAGGCATCCTCTACTGATGGAATGAGGTCAATATCCTTCCAGGATACCCGGGCCAGGTCGATTAGAAAGGCTTGCTCGCTGAAGTGTTTCATGGAGCGTTTGACAGTGATGAGTGGAGGTCGTTTGACCGCTGACCCACTACGGACGCAGGCAATGAGGCAGTGATCGCTGAGATCTTGGTTGAAAACAGCAGATGTGTATTTAGAGGACAAGTTGTTTAGGATAATATCTATGAGGGTGCCCGTGTTTACGGCTTTGGGGTGGTACCTGGTAGGTTCATTGATAATTTGTGTGAGATTGAAAGCATCAAGCTTAGATTGTAGGATGGCTGGGGTGTTAAGCATGTCCCAGTTTAGGTCACCTAGCAACACGAGCTCTGAAGATAGATGGGGGGCAATCAATTCACATATGGAGTCCAGAGCACAGCTGGGGGCAGAGGGTAGTTTATAGCAGGCGGCAACGGTGAGAGACTTGTTTTTAGAGAGGTGGATTTTTAAAAGTAGAAGTTCAAATTGTTTGGGTACAGACCTGGATAGTAGGACAGAACTCTGCAGGCTCTCTCTGCAGTAGATTGCAACACCGCCCCCTTTGGCCGTTCTACCTTGTCTGAAAATGTTGTAGTTAGGGATGAAGATTTCACAGTTTTTGGTGGTCTTCCTAAGCCAGGATTCAGACACGGCTAGGACATCCGGATTGGCAGAGTGTGCTAAAGCAGTGAATAAAACAAACTTAGGGAGGAGGCTTCTAATGTTAACATGCATGAAACCAAGGCTATTACGGTTACAGAAGTCATCAAACGAGAGCACCTGGGGAATAAGAGTGGAGCTAGGCACTGCAGGGCCTGGATTCACCTCTACATCACCAGAGGAACAAAGGAGGAGTAGGTTAAGGGTACGGCTAAAAGCTATGAGAATTGGTCGTCTATGACGTCCGGAATAGAGAGTAAAAGGAGCAGGTTTCTGGGGGCGATAAAATAGCTTCAAGGTATAATGTACAGACAAACGTATGGTAGGATGTGAATACAGTGGAGGTAAACCTAGGCATTGAGTGATGATGAGAGATATTGTCTCTAGAAACATCATTGAAACCAGGTGATGTCATAGCATGTGTGGGTGGTGGAACTGAAAGGTTGGATAAGGTATAATGAGCAGGGCTAGAGGCTCTACAGTGAAATAAGCCAATAAACACTAACCAGAACAGCAATGGACAAGGCATATTGACATTAAGGAGAGGCATGCTTAGCCGAGTGATCAGAGGGTCCAGTGAGATTCAGACAGCTAGCCGGGCCATAGGTAGCAAGCTGGCAGAAGATGGAGGGAGTTCTGTTTTTAGCCACCTTGTGCGTTTCTGTCTGTAGATGAGTGGGGTTCCGTGTGGTAGGGGGGACCAGTCCAATTGGCAAAATAGTTATAGTGGCCTAAGAAAATTGTCCGATAGACCTATTCAGATAGCAGCCGATAAGACAGCTAACGATTAGCAGGCCGCAGATGGGCGTTCAGGTTACGTCGTGACGGAGGGGCCAGTTGGATAACTCCCTCGGGCAGATAACGTCGGTAGTCCAGTCGTGAAGGCCTGATGGGGCTCCGCATCGGCAGTAAAATGGGTCCGGATAGGTGATTGTAGCCCAGGAGTGGCTGATGGAACTCTTCAGCTGGCTAGCTCCGGAATAATTGATGTTTGCTCTGGGACTGACATTAGCCAATAGTCACTCGGATAGCAGCTCGCTAGCTGCAAGATCCAGGTGTAAATGTCCAGAGCTTGCGATAGAAATCCGGGGATATGGAGAGAAAAATAGGTTTGGTATGCTCAGGTCTGCTTCGCGTTGTACAAAACTGGTGATAGCTATTCGAGCTAAGGGATAGCTGATGACTGCCAACCGTGGTTAGCTGAATACTAACGCTAGCTTCTGGCTAGCTTCTGTTGTGGATTTCAGATTTGAGGTGAATAATACTTTTTTTTTTAATTGGTGAGGCAAGTTGCAGGAGAGTGCTTTGAAGTTGAGTTTTTAGAAGAAAAAAATATATGTGAAGTATATACACACACACACACACACACACACACACACACACACACACACACACACACACACGACGAGGACAAAAGACATTGACTGCTATGCCATCTTGGAGATTTTGGGCATTTACTTTGGCATCCTCAAAAGATCTTGTTTGAATTGGGATGCAGCCATTTTGGATGGGCTGAGTGAGAAGAGGAGTGGGAGTGCTCAGAATCGTGACAGATACAGGGAGCAGGAAACATTCTCTCATTAGACCCTGGTCTCACAGACAGGCAGATGGCTCCCTCAACTGTCAATTCATCAGGACCCATGGAAACAAAGCACTATTTTCCTTCTCTCTTCATTTGCCAATCCCTCCCTCTTTACTCCAAGAACATTTTCCTTGGCCAACTGGGCTGGTCCACCCTTACTGCCAGCCTTGAGGGATATTCTCTGCATGCCATCATCCTCTCTCACGTTGCCAGTTAAGTAATTCTGGAAATGGTGCGTATAACAATTCATGCTGCCAGCTCATTTCAAAACAAACAATTAAAACAGTGGTCATTATACTTCAATTCCAGTTTTGGGGAAATACACATTTCTAATACCCCTTGAAGAAAGATGGTGCTTATTATCAGATCAATAAGATGACTCTCTAATTGATTCAGTGATGCACAACTGGGAGAAAATACAGTCAAATCTGAATCATTAGAATAAGATGTGAATCAGGGCCTCATGGTTCCATCCTTTCTATACACAAGTTATGTAAAGCATAGACAGGCTGTTGGACCTTTCCTCTGCAATGGAATCAGTTTCAATCAGAATGATTTTGGAAGAATGGGGCAATAACTTTTGCGTCATTGTGCTGTTGGAGACAGGAGTAACAGTTCTTATTCTATTAACACAGTTGAGCTAGTCTAACAATCTTTTTGTGTTGTGTCTTAATGCCGTGTGGGAACCAGGCATAAGATGGGTGAAATGTAGGACTTCTGTTTGTGCTCTTTATTGCTCAGTCTAATCATGGCCTCGAGAACACTGGTTAGGCTCGAGAACACTGGTTAGGCTCGAGAACACTGGTTAGGCTCGAGAACACTGGTTAGGCTCGAGAACACTGGTTAGGCTAAATATCCATCTTCATCACATAGCTGTAACAGTCGTTTCATTTGCTGTCAAATTAGCATAATAACACCAACTTTATTTTTTTATTGTGTATTAACTGTGATTGCATTGTTCACCACAGTAATTTTGGCTCGTTACAGACAACCGCTGTCTCTCTCTGGGTGTCTCAAAGTCGCTCCCATGTTTCATTGCTAAGCCAAATTGTTAACTGACTATATACGAAAAAGCTCAAATGTGACATATCATTCACAGTATATCAAATGCTAAAGTCCCAAGGATGTTTCTCTAACATCTCTCTGCTGGTACATAAACCCCTGGGTTATGTGCAGTTGGACAGTGCAACTCACAGTGACAAGATCAGCTTAGTTGGAAACTGAATGTAAGATCCAATTAGATTTAATTATGTTTCTTGCCTCCCATATGCTCAAAATGTGATCTCAAAATATAGTACTATATCAAAATATTGACATCAAAATGTGGCCTTGTTATACAAATGTAACAGGGTTGGTTATGTTTCCACTTGACACTGAATAAATATGTATTCAATGTTCATGTATTCCTATTGGTTGGTTAAATGTACATATCAGTAAGGTGTTATGCCATTAGTCATGCATGCAGATAGGGGGAGATAGCAAATGTAAATTCTTCCCAGTCTGATACTGCCATGCAAGCAGTAGGTCACGTTGTGAAATATTGGATTCTATTGTCATATTTACGAGTTCACTAGGTACATGGGCTGATGTGTGTATACTGTAGGTATAAGGTACCCGTTAGATATTGGGGGCATCCTGGGATTAGCTTCTGTATGTTATTGCTGAAAGCAAGCTGGAATTGTAATGATCACATTAGGCCCTGCTAATTCACAGTTATTTCCATGTTAAAACAGACAAATCACAAATCTACAGCCATCAACATCCTGTTATCCTGCACATCTAATGTGCTTCATTGTGTCTATCGGCAGAATAAACACCAATCAACGATCGACGGCCAGACAGTCCTTTCTTTAAAAACACAACGCAAGAGAGTTAGGAAGTACAACCACATGGGTATCCTCGGTAAATTAATTATTGAAAGTTTGTGTGTTTGTCAAAGTCCTTTAATGTCTTAAATTCATGCCTCCAATTGGCAAGCATCTTGCTTTTAGAATAGGAAAGACATGTTCAATTGCCTACAACACACAGAGATTCTCCATTTCTCCAGAGGAGGGATTATTTGTCATTCCTGATCAAGAAGTTGTAAAGCATTCAGTCCTTTTCAAAGAAGGAAACAAATCACAGGCAGGGAAAGTGATTTCATTTGCTCAACTTCCAGTAAGAATATAGTATCCACACAGGGGGTTTAATTTACTGAAAACACTAGGGCTACTGTCTATTTCCGGGTGTTGATCAGTGTTTTTAGCCTTTGGACTCAAAGCTCATGACAAATACCTGCAAAACCACCAAATCTGTTGGCTCACATGGCTGCCATGTTTTTTTCCAAGAAACAGCCTACAGCAGTCAGCATGAGGGCCAGTCATGCATTCCACACATACAGTACCAATCAAAAATTCCGACACCTACTCATTCCAGAGTTCTTTTTTTTTCTATTAGACATCAAAACTGAAATAACACATATGGAATCATGCAGTAACCAAAAAAAGCATTAAACAAATCAAAATATATTTTAGATTCTTCAAAGTAGCCACACATTGCCTTGACAGCTTTGCACACTCTTCGCATTCTCTCAACCAGCTTCATGAGGTAGTCACCTGGAATGCATTTCAATTAAGAGGTGTGCCTTGTTAAAAGCTAATTTGTGGAATGTCTTTCCTTCTTAATGTGTTTGAGCCAATCAGTTGTGCTGTGACAAGGTAGACAGAAAAAAGCCCTATTTGGTAAAAGACCAAGTCCATATTATGGCAAGAACAGCTCAAATAAGCAAAGAGAAACAACAGTCCATCATTACTTTAAGACATGAAGGTCAGTTAAGTGGAAAAGGTCAAGAACTTTGATAGTTCCTTCAAGTGCAGTCGCAAAACCATCCAGAGCTATGATGAAACTGGCTCTCAGGAGGACCACCACAGGAAAGGAAGACCCAGAGTTACCTCTGCTGCAGAGGATAAGTTCATTAGATTTAACGGCACCTCAGATTGCAGCCCAAATAAATGCTTCACAGAGTTCAAGTAACAGACATCTCAACATCAACTGTTCAGAGGAGACTGCATGAATCAGGCCTTCGTGGTCGAATGACTCCAGAGAAACCACTACTAAAAGGACACCAATAAGAGACTTGCTGGGCCAAGAAACACGAGCAATGGACATTAGACCAGTGGAAATCTGTACTTTGGTCTGATGAGTCCAAATTTGAGATTATTGGTTACAATTGCCATGTCTTTGTGAGACGCAGAGTAGGTGAACGGATGATCTCGGCGTGTGTGGTTCCCACCGTGAAGCATGGAGGAGGAGGTGTGATGGTGCTTTGCTGGTGAAACTGTCTGATTTATTTAGAATTCAAGGCACACAACCAGCATAGCTATAACAGCAAAAGGCCATCCCATCTGGTTTGCGCTCAGTGAGACTATAATTGGTTTTCAACAGGACAACGACCCAACACACCTCCAGGCTGTGTAAGGGCTATTTGACCACGGAGAGTGATGGAGTGCTGCATCAGATGACCTGGCCTCCACAATCACCTGACCTCAACCTATATTGAGATTTTATTTATTTCACCTCTATTTAACCAGGTAGGCTAGTTGAGAACAAGTTCTCATTTACAACTGCGACCTGGCCAAGATAAAGCAAAGCAGTGCGAAACAAACAGTTACACATGGAATAAACAAACACACAGTCAATAACACAATAGAGAATAAAATGTTTATATACAGTGTGTGCAAATGAGCTAAGATAAGGGAGGCAATAAATAGGCCATAGTGGCGAAATAATTACAATTTAGCAAGTAAACACTGGAGTGATAGATGTGCAGAAGATGAAGGTGCAAGTAGAGACACTCGGGTGCAAAGGAGCAAAAAAATAAATAACAGTATGGGGATGAGGTAGTTGGATGGTAGGTAGTTGGATGGGCCATTTACAGTTGGGCTATGTACAGGTGCAGTGATCTGTGAGCTGCTCTGACAGCTGGTGCTTAAAGTTAGTGAGGGAGACATGAGTCTCCAGCTTCAGTGCTTTTTGCAATTCGTTCCAGTTATTGGCAGCAAAGAACTGGAAGGAAAGGCGGCCAAAGGAGGAATTGGCTTTGAAGGTGACCAGTGAAATATACCTGCTGGAGCGTGTGCTGCGGGTGGGTGCTGCTATGGTGACCAGTAAGCTGACATAAGGTGGGGCTTTACCTAGCAAAGACTTATAGATGCCCTGGAGCCAGTGGGTTTGGCGATGGATATGAAGCGAGGGCCAGCCAACAAGAGTGTACAGGTCGCAGTGGTGGGTAGAATATGGGGCTTTGCTGACAAAACGGATGGCACTGTGATAGCAACTGCATCCAGTTGCTGAGTGTTGGAGGATATTTTATAAATGACATCGCCGATGTCAAGGATCGGTAGGATAGTCAGTTTTACGAGGGTATGTTTGGCAGCATGAGTGAAGGATGCTTTCTTGCGAAATAGGAAGCCGATTCTAGACTTAATTTTGGATTGGAGATGCTTAATGTGAGTATGGAAAGAGAGTATACAGTCTAACCAGACACCTTGGTATTTGTAGTTGTCCACATATTCTAAGTCAGAACCGTCCAGAGCAGTGATAGACGGGCGGGCAGCTGCGGGCAGCGATCAGTTGACGAGCATGCATTTAGTTTTACTTGCATTTAAGAGCAGTTGGATGCCACGGAAGGAGAGTTGTATGGCATTGAAGCTCGTCTGTAGGTTAATTAACCTCTCTGGGATAGGGGGCAGCATTTTCATGTCCGGATGAAAAGCGGGCCCAAAGTAACCTGCCTGCTACTCAGGCCCAGAAGCTAGGATATGCATATATTTAGTAGATTTGGATAGAAAACACTCTGAAGTTTCTAAAACTGTTAGAATAATGTCTGAGTATAACAGAACTGATTTGGCAGGTGAAACCCCGAGCACAATCTATCCAGGGGAAAAATTTGAGGTTATTGTGTTTTCTATTGGAGACCTGATTTTAGGGCCCAGATTGCAGTTCGTATGGCTTCCACTAGATGTCAACAGTCTTTAGAAATTGTTTGATGTTTTTCTTTTGAGAAAAGAAGTAGGGCTGTTCTTTGTAGGTGTCACTCTGAAGGGCTTTAGTCTTTTGTTGCACGTGCGCTCCAGTTCACGCGCAACAAAAGACTAAAGCCCTTCAGAGTGACACCTACAAAGAACAGCCCTACTTCTTCTTTTCTCAAAAGAAAAACATCGAACAATTTCTAAAGACTTCAGAGTTTATTCCGTCTTAAATTGCATCATTTATTTACATTGTAGGATACCTGAGGTTGGATTACGAACGTTGTTTGAAATGTTTGGACCAAGTTTACAGGTAACTTAGATACTTTGTAGTCATGTTGGAACCTGTGTATTTATGAATCAAAACGCGCCAAATAAAATGGACATTTTGGGGATATAAAGAAAGAATTTATCGAACAAAACGACCATTCATTGTGTCACTGAGACATTTCAGATTGCGAAAAGAAGATCTTTAAAAGGTAAGGCATTTATTATATGGCTTGGTCCAAAAGTATACAGAATGGTGTCGTCTGCGTAGAGGTGGATCAGAGAATCACCAGCAGCAAGAGCGACATCATTGATGTATACAGAGAAAAGAGTCAGCCCGAGAATTTAACCCTGTGGCACCCCCATAGAGACTGCCAGATGTCCGGACAACAGGCCCTCCCATTTGAAACACTGAACTCTCTCTGAGAAGTAGTTGGTGAATCAGGCGAGGCAGTCATTTGAGAAACCAAGGCTGTTGATTTTGCTGATTAGAACGTTGTGATTGACGGATTTGAAAGCCTTGGCCAGGTCGATGAATACGGCTGCACAGTAATGTCTCTTATCGATGGCGGTTATGATATCGTTTAGGACCTTGAGCGTGGCTGAGGTGCACCCATGACCAGCTTGGAAACCAGATTGCATAGCGGAGAAGGTATGGTGGGATTCGAAATGGTCGGTGATCTGTTTATTAACTTGGCTTTCGAAGACCTTAGAAAGACAGAGTAGGATAGATATAGGTCTGTAGGAGTTTGGGTCTAGAGTGTCCCCCCCTTTGAAGAGGGGGATGACCGCGGCAGCTTTCCAATCTTTGGGGATCTCATACAATACGAAAGAGAGGTTGAACAGGCTAGTAATAGGGGTTGCAACAATTTTGGCTGATAATTTTAGAAAGAGAGGGTCCAGATTGTCTAGCCCTGCTGATTTGTAGGGGAGAAAAGGGAGAAATGGGGATGCTTGGGCAAGATGCTGTCGGGGTTGCAGGGCTTTTGACCAGGGTAGGGGTGGCCAGGTGGAAAGCATGGCCAGCCATAGAAAAATGCTTATTGAAATTCTCAATTATTGTGGATTTATCGGTGGGACAGTGTTTCCTAGCCTCAGTGCAGTGAGCAGCTGGGATGAGGTGCTCTTATTCTCCATGGACTTTACAGTGTCCCAGAACTTTCTTTGAGTTTGTGCTGCAGGATGCAAATTTCTGTTTGAAAAAGCTAGCCTTAGCTTTCCTAACTGCCTGTGTATATTGGTTCCTAACTTCCCTGAAAAGTTGCATATCGCAGGGGCTATTTGATGTTAATGCCTTACGCCACAGATGGTTTGGGATGAGTTGGACCACAGAGTGCAGGAAAAGCAGCCAACAAGTACTTAGCATATGTGGGAACTCCTTCTAGACTGTTGGAAAAGCATTCCAGGTGAAGCTGTTTGAGAGAATGACAAGAGTGTGCAAAGCTGTCATCAAGGCAAAGGGTGGCTACTTTGAAGAATCTAAAATATATTTTGATTTGTTTAACACTTTTTTTGGTTAATACATGATTCCATGTGTTATTTCATAGTTAAGACAAAACTATTATTCTACAATGTAGCAAATAGTAAAAGTATAAAGTAAAATCAGGTAAAACAGGTATGTACAGTACTAGCTACAGTGCCCTCAGAAAGAATTCACATCCCTTGACTGTTCCACATTTTGTTGTTACAGCCTGAATTTAAAAATAGATTAAATATAGATTTTGTGTCACTGGCCTACACAAAATACCCCATAATGTCAAAGTGGAATTACGTTTTTTTTATTTTTCCAATTAATAAAAAATGAGAAGTTGAAATGCCTTAAGTATTCACCCCTTTGTTAAAGCAAGCCTAAATAAGTTCATGAGTAGAAATGCGCTTAACAAGTCACATAATAAGTTGCATGGACTCACTCTGTTCAACAATAGTGTTTAACGTGATTTTTTAATGACTACCTCATCTCTGTACCCCACACGCAATTATCTGTAAGGTCCCCTCCGTCGAGCAGGGGACTAGGTCAGAATAAAAATAAACGGAATGGAGCCAAGCACAGGCAAAACCCTAGAGGAAAACCTGGTCAGTCTGCTTTCCACCAGATACTGGGAGATTAAGTCACCTTTGAGCAGGATAATAACCTAAAACACAAGGCCAAATCTACTCTGGAGTTGCTACCAAGAAGACAGAGAATGTTCCTGAGTGGCCGAGTTAGATTTTCAAGCAGATTTGCAACTATGGCAAGACCTGAAAATTGTTGTCTAGCAACAATCAACAAATTTGACAGAGCTTGAAGAATTTTGCAAAGAATAATGGGCAAATACAATCCAGGTGTGAAAAGATCTTTGAGACTTACCCAGAAAAACTCACAGCAGTAATGGCTGCCAAAGGTGATTCTAACATGACTCTGGGGTGTGAATACATATCTCATTTACATTTCTGTATTTTATTTTCAATACATTTGCAATAAACATGTTTTCACTTTGTCATTATGGGGTAGTGTGTGTAGATGGGTGAGAGAAAAATATATATTTGAAATATTTTGAACTGTAACACAGCACCACAACAAAATGTGGAGTAAGTCAAGAGGTATGAATACTTTCTGAAGGCAGTGTAATTAAAAAGGAGGATACCATCAGCACACAAAATAGTTATCTGGTATGACTCAAGTCTTAAAACAGGTTTTACCCAAATGAAAAGACCACAGCGGCACGAGATACAACAGCTCTTGAAATTAGTTCTAGTCTTCTGAACAACTCCAAACTATTGAACAGTTGCCTTATCCCTCATTCAAAAGTTAATTCCCACAGATGTCAATAAACACACCACATTTACAGTAGCTTTGTTCACGTTTGTTCCTTATCTGCATGGCCTTGGTTGTTCTAGATTTCCACAGTGGTACACTAAGACAAGCCAACACTGTTAGGATCATGTCTTCCCGTAGGCTTTGCCTGTGAGCCTGTACATTTCCAATAAGACGTGGAACTGACGTAATGTTCTTCAAACAGTGATTTTGTTGTGTCTAAGGCAACCAGCATATTTATGAGTGCCATCAGAAACGTTGAACTGGGCAGGGCACTGGGGTGGTAAAACAATCACTTACTGCTGTAAAGGAAGGAAAGGAAACCCAACTCCACTTTTTACAAAGTTAACTAACACCGTCTCTAAACCTCACCCATACAATAAGTGCACACATTTAAAAAACTATAGGATTGACCGATTGTAAGAAGTAACTCAATCTATATAAAAATAGACCTTTGTCCTCACAGAGCTTCAGCATCTGGTAGGTAGGCTAGGTAGATCCAGTTCCCCCAGATCTACAGAGGGCATCAAAATGTGTATATGGGCAGGGGGCAGGAGCAGTAAGTCATGACTGTTAGAATGTAATGGCTGCATCCTGTTCAAATCACAGTGAGAGGAAACATCTACACACAGAAAATGGAAATCTGAATATCAATTATGCAAAAGCAGAGCTGGGGAGTATTTGTAAACTCAAAAAAAATCCAGAAAACCAATAACGCTGAAATTCTTCTGGCAAATCCATTGTTCATCCTTCCAATAAAACAAAGCACATTGTCGAAGAGGTGGAAGAACGGGATCTGCCCTCTTCCATAAAACATGATTAGCACAAGGAAAATAAATTGAAACAGGGTCTTAGGACAAATCTGAGGCAGCAGCACTTTCATTTAAAGCACAAAGAGGCTCTATTCCAGTTAGTGTTGATCGTCCTCAGAACCACCACTGGCCTGTGGCCTTCACACAATCCCAAACTCTTCTGGGAAGTGCAGGCTCTCAAACACATGAGATTGTTTTGTCAAAGCTGAGAACAAGTTTGTTACAAAGAGTCACAATGTTCACACTTGACAGAGGGCCAATAAATACAAACAGAAAGTGTGAGACTTTTCAGGGCAGTAGCCCTCTCTCCATAAACAGTTATAGCCCAGAAGGAAAACCCTGTTTAGTCAGAGTAGTGAGGATGGCCTGTGTGTTATAAGTCCTCATGCCAAAGTACACATTCCTGCTGGTACCATCCCTGGCTCGTCCCTTCAGAGTCATATTACTGTCTTACAGGCTGTACACCGGTCCCTGTACAGCGGTCCCTGTACAGCGGTCCCTGTACAGCGGTCCCTGTACAGCGGTCCCTGTACAGCGGTCCCTGTACAGCGGTCCCTGTACAGCGGTCCCTGTACAGCGGTCCCTGTACAGCGGCTTGAGCACATCTGCCCCTTGTTAGACATAATACTGTCAGGGAGACAATCTCACTTATCCAAGTATTACAACCACGTGTGGATCACCAGTGTCCAAGTCAAGCGGTTTTACTGCCCCCTGTTCTACAGAGACTGAGCGTTGGAAAGCATTACGCTAATACCTCATAACTTAGAATAGACTTGACACACTATTGTAAACCTTATCAGGAAATCAAAGATGACAAAAAGAAAAATGGAGTAAGCATTGAGGAAATGTATTTATTTGACCATAATTCAGACTGGTATACCTAATCTTTAGTCACTATATTAATTGGACTTGATTTACACTCATTACCTGTAATGTAATCCAGCAGTAATGAATGTGTCCTATGAATGCTTTATTATCAGAGTCAACGCAATTCTTCACATGCCTGTGGTGTACTGTATCTTTATATCGACAGGTCCTAAGGAAAATGGAGCCATTGTGTAGTGGGCAGCGCAGACCAGTGGGGTTTTGCCCAAACAGCCTCTGGCTCCCTTCACAGAAATGTATGGAGGTGAAGCATTTGCAATTCAGAATGTAATGACTACGGCTAATAAGCTCCATAAACATTTCACCAGTCAAAGCAGCATTCACCCCTCTCTTTTGTCTTTGCCTTGTCAAATGTCTCCATTCAGAGGTAGTGGTACTTGTCAAAACACTGTATGCCTAACCACCTGTCTCAATCATTTAAAATAAATAGCATTTTTCATCTTTCATGGACCCATAGAAAGGTCAGTTACATATTTCTCTCAAGTTATATATTCCTCAGAAGAGGAAAAAGTCAGAAAGTAATAATTTAAAAGCTCACAGTGGGATATCAAAGAACAAAATTACTTCAGAGTAGGCTCCTTTCCTCATCATGGCACTGAGTACTACCACTGCTGGAGGTGAATGACAAGCTCCAAGCACCTGAACCACCCTATTGAACAAAACAATCATGGAAGAACACTGACAGTTCTGTACATCAGTGGAGCTCCTCAAGCACTGCAAGGATACAGATCAGCTCCAAACCAGGTCCATTTATATGGCTTAGCCAGGAAGCAGATACAGTTGAAGTCGGAAGTTTACATACACCTTAACCAAATACATTTAAACTCAGTTTTTCACAATTCCTGACATTTAATCCTAGTAAAAAGTCCCTCTCTTAGGTCAGTTAGGACCACCACTATTTTAATAATGTGAAATGTCAGAATAATAGTAGAGAGAATGATTTATTTCAGCTTTTATTTCTTTCATCACATTCCCAGTGGGTCAGAAGTTTACATAAACTCAATTAGTATTTGGTAGCATTGCCTTTAAAT
This sequence comes from Salmo trutta, assembly GCF_901001165.1. Lineage (NCBI taxonomy): Eukaryota > Metazoa > Chordata > Actinopteri > Salmoniformes > Salmonidae > Salmo > Salmo trutta. Next base: position 13,136,063 of record NC_042974.1, read on the forward strand.
TGTTTAACTTGGGTCAAACATTTTGGGTAGCCTTCCACAAGCTTCCCACAATAAGTTCTTCCTGACAGAGCTGGTGTAACTGAGTCAGGTTTGTAGGCCTCCTTGCTCGCACACACTTTTTCAGTTCTGCCCACACATTTTCTATAGGATTGAGGTTAGGGCTTTGTGATGGCCACTCCAATACCTTGACTTTGTTGTCCTTAAGCCATTTTGCCACAACTTTGGAAATATGCTTGGGGTCATTGTCCATTTGGAAGACCCATTTGCAACCAAGCTTCATCTTCCTGACTGATGTCTTGAGATGTTGCTTCAATATAGCCACAAGTTTCCTGCCTCCATGATGCCATCTATTTTGTGAAGTGCACCAGTCCCTCCTGCAGCAAAGCACCCCCACAACATGATGCTGCCACCCCGTACTTCACGGTTGGGATGGTGTTCTTCGGCTTGCAAGCCTCCCCCTTTTTGCGCCAAACATAACGATGGTCATTATGGCCAAACAGTTCTATTTTTGTTTCATCAGACCAGAGGACATTTCTCCAAAAAATACAATCTTTGTCCCCATGTGCAGTTGCAAACGGTAGTCTGGCTTTTTTATGGCGGTTTTGGAGCAGTGGCTTCTTCCTTGCTGAGCGGCCTTTCAGGTTATGTCGATATAGGACTTGTTTTACTGTGGATATAGATACTTTTGTACCTGTTTCCTCCAGCATCTTCACAAGGTCCTTTGCTGTTGTTCTGGGATTGATTTGCACTTTTTGCACCAAAGTACGTTCATCTCTAGGAGACAGAACACGTCTCCTTCCTGAGCGGTATGATGGCTGCGTGGTTCCATGGTGTTTATACCTGCGTACTATTGTTTGCACAGATAAACATGGTACCTTCAGGCGTTTGGAAATTGCTTCCAAGGATGAACCAGACTTGTGGACGTCTACAATTCTTTTTCTGAGGTCTTGGCTGATTTCTTTTGATTTTCCCATGATGTCAAGCAAAGAGTCACTGAGTTTGAAGGTAGGCCTTGGAATACATCCACAGGTACACCTCCAACTGACTCAAATTATGTCAATTAGCCTATCAGAAGCTTGTAAAGCCAAGACATCATTTTCTGGAATTTTCCAAGCTGTTTAAAGGCACAGTCAACTTAGTGTATGTAAACTTCTAACCCACTGGAATTGTGATACAGTGAATTATAAGTGAAATAATCTGTCTGTTAACAATTGTTGGGAAAATTACTTGTGTCATGCACAAAGTAGATGTCTTAACCTACTTGCCAAAACTATAGTTTATTAACAAGAAATTTGTGGAGTGGTTGAAAAACGAGTTTTAATGACTCCAACCTTAGTGCATGTAAACTTCTGACTTCAACTGTAAGAGCAACACACACAGGATAAAGACAAGTAGACAACAACCCACAAAAACAGTAGTCCATGCTGATCAGGAGCAGAGCAGGGGAGAGATTTAACTTTCCCACTGTGATCAGCGGGCCCATCCAGACCCTCTATTCAGCCTAGTCAATATTAGATCAGGGATCGCTCTGCTGGATCAAAAGGGCAGAAGCTGGAAGGGCCTGGAATGCTCTCTAAAAACACTTTTTCTGGCTCCATGTTAAACCACATACAAGGCAAAGGTCAGGATAGAGCAGGGGCCTCAAAAGCAATGTGCTCTCCACATGACAACACATTTCTCCTCACAGGTAGGCAACACATTTCCCCTCACAGGTAGGCTAAAGATAAACAGTGGGAGTGGTGGTGAGAGACAACAACCTAGCGTCATTTCCACACGATTATTCATATGAATCAACCCAAGTGCATCCTACGACAGTAGGCACATATATATATACACACACCGGGAAAAATTATTTTGGGGGACTTCAAAAAACGGGCTCAGATCCTATGCTGGGTTTTGTTACACTGAGTTATTCCGTAAACAACTGGAGATTGCAACATGCTACATCATAATAAATTGTCTGAGGAGAATAAAACTGCACTAGGTGTTGGCTCTGACCGAGGGAATAGTAATCCAGGAGGACTAGGTGTTGGCTCTGACCGAGGGAATAGTAATCCAGGAGGACTAGGTGTTGGCTCTGACCGAGGGAATAGTAATCCAGGAGGACTAGGTGTTGGCTCTGACCGAGGGAATAGTAATCCAGGAGGACTAGGTGTTGGCTCTGACCGAGGGAATAGTAATCCAGGAGGACTAGGTGTTGGCTCTGACCGAGGGAATAGTAATCCAGGAGGACTAGGTGTTGGCTCTGACCGAGGGAATAGTAATCCAGGAGGACTAGGAACACTCAAATATCAGAATACATCTGTGAATGAATGCCATTATTATTACAAACATTATTTCAGCAAATGAATCAAACATCCAGTGAGCTGTTCAAACCTGAACAAAATGTAACCTGAGGATTATCAGTTATGACATCAGCAGAGAATGAAGAAACTCCCTCTGCTCTAAACACACAACATTTTTAATGTACACTTCCCAATGCAATAATTTATTGTTATTCCAAAGAGAGCTTTGCTTTAAAAAGCTGAGGAAGCACAGCATGGCCATTCACACTCGCAGGCGCAGCTACAATGTTGTCCGCTGAGCCAGAGCAGAACAACCAGCTTGTCAATAATTGTGTTGCAGAGCGGAGATCAGATCAAACACAATGGAGCCAGAGATAAAAGCTGTCAATCTGGTTACCATACACGTCCAGTGAGTGCATTCTCACCAAGCCGCAGCAGCTCCCAATACAATAATGTGACAGGTCGGTGAAAGCATCCATCATCCAACCTGTCTGCTAAACACTGAGGACCTCCGACCTGTCTGCTAAACACTGAGGACCTCCGACCTGTCTGCTAAACACTGAGGACCTCCGACCTGTCTGCTAAACACTGAGGACCTCCGACCTGTCTGCTAAACACTGAGGACCTCCGACCTGCATGACTGCATAGAGGCCTAATTTAAGGCCTTCCAGTATACAGTTTACTCAGTAAGTTCAAGGCAGCAATTGTCTCTATGTTTAGTTTATCATGTTAAGTCTCCAAAGTGAAAGTGTTGGGTTGAAACTGTAAATGTCTGGGTGATGTTTTGGGTAAAAATGTATGTCTGTAAACAAGAACTTGCTCGGTGGAGAGCAATAAATTACATTATATTTAAATGGTTACAGAGGCCTTCTGAGCTGTGAGTACTGACAGAAGCCTTAACATCTGATGTACATTCCATCACACCATTCACTGTAAGATGCAAAAAGGGTCAGGTAGCCTAGCGGTTAAGAGCGTTGGGCCAGTAACTGAAAGGTCACTGGTTCGAATCCCAGAGCAGACTAAGTGAAAAATCTGTCGATGGGCCCTTTTATTATATGTTTTTATTTAACTAGGCAAGTCAGTTAAGAACAAATTCTTATTTATAATGATGGCCTACCCCGGCCAAACCATAACGACGCTCGGCCAATTGTGCACCACCCTGTGAGATTCCCAATCATGGCCAGTTGTGATACAGCCTGGATTCGAACAAGGGTCTGTGTGACACCCCTAGCACAGATGCAGTGCCTAAGACCGCCCTCGAGCAAGGTACTTAACCCTGAGTGTTCCTGTAAATCGCTCTGGATTAGAGCCCCTGCTAAATGACTACAATTTTTCATATAAGTGCATCGTTCAATTGAAATACACGCACGTGCGATGAGGATAACAATACACTACCTAAATTACAGTGAAGAGCACTGTCAATAGTCCGAAACAGAGGGTTCCCGTCTGCAGTAGCAGGAGCCTGTCAATAGTCCGAAACAGAGGGTTCCAGTCTGCAGTAGCAGGAGCCTGTAAACAGTCCGAAACAGAGGGTTCCCGTCTGCAGTAGCAGGAGCCTGTAAACAGTCCGAAACAGAGGGTTCTAGTCTGCAGTAGCAGGAGCCTGTAAACAGTCCGAAACAGAGGGTTCCCGTCTGCAGTAGCAGGAGCCTGTAAACAGTCCGAAACAGAGGGTTCCCGTCTGCAGTAGCAGGAGCCTGTCAATAGTCCGAAACAGAGGGTTCTAGTCTGCAGTAGCAGGAGCCTGTAAACAGTCCGAAACAGAGGGTTCCCGTCTGCAGTAGCAGGAGCCTGTAAACAGTCCGAAACAGAGGGTTCCCGTCTGCAGTAGCAGGAGCCTGTCAATAGTCCGAAACAGAGGGTTCTAGTCTGCAGTAGCAGGAGCCTGTAAACAGTCCGAAACAGAGGGTTCCCATCTGCAGTAGCAGGAGGAAACATAATGCTGTTGGGCTCTCAGCCACCTTGGTCTCCTTTTACTGGTGTTCTCCTGCAACAATGCAAAGCAGCCTCCACCCAAATCACAGACAGACAGCTGTAAGGCTAATTGGAGATATAGCTTGTCTTACACATGGATAGAAATACAATTAAAGTGCAGTCTTTTGCAGGCTCATCTCCCTCCACAACAAAAGTCAGACATCAGATGCCCCCTTCCCACAGGAAGCATACCAGCAGCAACTTTATCACCCATATTTGAGTACAATGTGGGAGTTTAGCACAGCAGTGTCGTTTGTGAGAAGTACCCTGTGATTTGGCCTTGAGGCGTCCCACTGCCTTGTACTCGCCAGGGAAATGGGTAACTGCTCGCTGATAACTGGAGATTAGGCCTTTGTTAATCAAATCAGAATGCCCATGGGTCCTTATCTAGCTGCACCACCTATCAGCCTAATGTCAAATGTAAGGGGCAGAATGACTGATCACACAATGACAAGGGGTCGGTTAAGAGCCTAGGTGTTATCACAAGGGTTGGTTACATGATAAAAACGCTCATATTTTTGCTGAAAGGACAATTTAACTGTAGGTGACGTGTTTGACCTCGTCAATCCTGTATATTAAGATAACAGAGAAATAAGAATTAAAGCCTTGGAAGAGAACTATAGTTATTTGGTTATAAACTACAGGCATTAGCCTATTCCTCAATTGAAATGATATGACCATAAATAAACAGGGATTTTAACAAAGGCAGACGGACGCAGAAGGTTTGCATATTTTGTTACAATGTAGCCTATCCATCTGCAGCCGATATATTTCCTGCCAGTATAGCGGGGGAATATATTTCAACAATGAAGTATTTGTAGACGATATAGTTCACTGTTGAGGTCTTCCTAAATAGTCGAATAAGTAAGCGTTATGTGCGTGAAACGCAGCTCTTCATAAAGTGTTTACAACCGCCCAGCTATTCAATCACAGCAAAATGATACGATACCAGACAGAGCAACGTTCAAACCATACAAGAGCTTTATCCCTCATTTCAAGCACATTAAAATAATCTAGTTGATGATGGGAACAGATTTTGGAACAATATAATATTCCATAATATAAACCGCCTATCATAATAGCCACTTGTTAAACATATTCACAGTATGTTTCTCCTGAAAGCGAGCTCTGGGGGTGTATTTATTACGGAAACGATTTACCGTTTATTAAGAAAAACTTAAGTATGTTGGACAAATTCAGTTTGGTCGCTAATCGCTTCGTTCCATTTAAGAAACGTTTTGCAGCAGAATTGGCGTAATGAATACACCCCTGATGCATTTTCAATAAGAGCAAAAAGTGTCGGGGAAACCTACCTTTCGACTTAACGTTGTTCCCGAATAGAAATAATATGCTATGCCAAGCACCCACAGGACCGCGAAGCATAGTAACATCCTCGATTTCCTTCGCATTGCTGTCTGTTTGAATGTGAAATAAATGTCCGATAGCCTTATGCTTTGATTAAAGCGTCCTGTATCCGAGCTGTGTGCCTGCAATTGACGAGCAATGTTCAGCGCAGCTTCGGCAGTCCAGCAGAGAAAGCAGGAAACAGCCGACATCACGAGGTTAGAGGTGAAAGGCCGTCTCTAATCCAATCACGCTCCGTGGAAGGAGGAGTGATGGGGGTTGGTACGTTTGTCGCTCTGCAAGCGTTCTTGACTTTGACAGAAGAAACATTGTTGCAGTGTTGTGGCGATGTATTAGTGAATTAATTCTTTTAGCTTCTGCCACATTGTCGCCGCGGATTTAAAACGCCCCAGTTTGTGCAACAGATTAAGCGGACCCTGCGGCCTGTATAGATGGTATTGTAATCCATAATATAAGAGTTACAGAGAGGGTTATGTTATTCACTGTCCCCCACGATGAAATCGGGGAGGGGACTGTGGATCAGTTTCCGTCCATTAGTTATTCGTTGGTATGTTCGTTTATTCGTATGTCAGTCACATGCGATATCTTAGAGAGGAGAGTGCACTGGCCAGATTTGGACGAAATGTGGGTGAATTGCCGCGAGCTTACTATACTAGTCGGAACTAGGAAACTCGGAAATGTCCGACTTGCTGATTTGTTTAATGCGTCACGTGTATAACAACAACCAGTTAAAAAAACGGAGATTTCCGAGTTACCTAGTTCCGACTAGCACTTGACACCTGCTCGTCTAACATCTCATTCCAAAATCATGAGCATTAATATGGAATTGGTCCCCCTTTGCTGCTATAACAGCCTCCACTCTTCTGGGAAGGCTTTCCACTAGATGTTGGAACATTGCTGGGGGAATTGCTTCCATTCAGCCGCAAGAGCATAAGTGAGGTCGGGCACTGATGTTTGGCGATTAGGCCTGGCTCGCAGTCAGCGTTCCAATTCATCCCAAATGTGTTTGATGGATTTGTGGTCAGGGCTCTGTGCAGGCCAGTCAAGTTCTTCCGCACCGATCTTGACAAACCATTTCTGTACGGACCTCGCTTTGTGCACGGGGCCATTGTCATGCTGAAACAGGAAAGGGCCTTCCTCAAACTGTTGCCACAAAGTTGGAAGCACAGAATCATCTAGAATGTAATTGTAAACTGTAGCGTTAAGATGTCCCTTTACTGGAACTGAAGGGCCTAGCCCGAACCATGAAAAACAGCCCCACACCATTATTCCTCCTCCACCAAACTTTACAGTTGGCACAATGTATTGGGGCAGGTAGCATTCTCCTGGCATCTGCCAAACCCAGATATGTCCATCGGACTGCCAGATGGTGAAGTGTGATTCATCACTACAGAGAACGCTTTCCACTGCTCAAGAGCCCAATAGCGGCGAGCTTTACACCACTCCAGCTGACGCTTGGCATTGTGCATGGTGATCTTAGGCTTGTATGTGGCTGCTCGGCCATGGATGAACAGTTATTGTGCTGATGTTGCCTCCAACTTGGTAGTGAGTGTTGCAACCGAGGACAGACAATTGTTACGCGCTACGCGCTTCAGCACTCAGTGGTCCCGTTCTGTGAGCTTTGTGGCCTACCACTTCACGGCTGAGCCGCTGTTGCTCTTAGACGTTTCCACTTCAAAAATAACAGCACTTACAGTTGACCGGGGAAGCGCTAGCAGGGCAGAAATTTGACGAACTGACTTGTTTGAAAGGTAGCATCTTATGACGGTGCCACGTTGATGTTCACTGAGCTTTTCAGTACGGACCATTCTACTGCCAATGTTTGTCTATGGAGATTGCATGGCTGCGTGCTCGATTTGATACACCTGTCAGCAATAAAGCTCAGTATTTCTATTATTTAGTTTATACAGTCTTTTTGCTCATCTTTATCAAGAGATCCAATAATTCTGGTGTTTCCTTGCCTAAGCAACTCTTCGTGTTATTGGTGTCCTTTAGTAGTGGTTTCTTTGAAGCAATTTCACCATGAAGAGGGAATGTCTGAACAGTTGATGTTGAGATGTGTCTGTTACTTGAACTCTGCGAAGCATTTATTTGGGCTGCAATTTCTGAGACTGGTAACTCTAATGAACTTATCTTCTGCAGCAGAGATAACTCTGGGTCTTCCTTTCCTGTGGCGGTCCTCATGAGAGTCAGTTTCATCATAGTGCTTGATGGTTTTTACAACTGCACTTGAAGAAACTTTCAAAGTTCCTGAAGTGTTCTGCATTAAAGTAATGATGGACAGTCATTTCTCTATGCTTATTTGAGCTGTTCTTGCCATAATATGGACTTGTCATTTTACCAAATACTGTATACCAACCCTATCTTCTGTTTACCAACCTTACCTTGTCACAACACAACTGTTTGGCTCAAACGCATTAAGAAGGAAATAAATTCCACTATTTAACTTTTAAGAAGGCACACCTGTTAATTGAAATGCATTCCAGGTAACTGCCTCATGAAGCTGGTTGAGAGAATACCAAGGGTGTGCAAAGCTGTCATCAAGACAAAGGGTGGCTACTTTGAAAAATCTAAATTATAAAATATATTTTTATTTGTTTAACACTTTTTTGGTTACTACATGATTCCATATGTGTTATTTCATAGTTTTGATGTCTTTACTATTTTCTATGTCTTCACTGTTATTCTACAATGTAGAAAATAGTAAAAATAAAGAAAAACCCTGGCATGAGTAGGTGTGTCCAAACTTTTGACTGGTACTGTACATATTACCTCAATTACCTCGACTAACCTGTGCCCCTGTACATTGACTCGATACCGGTACCCCCTGTATTTAGCTTCGTTATTGTTATTTTATTGTGTTACTTTTTTAAAACTTTAGTTTATTTAGTAAATATAATTTTTCTTAACTGCATTGTAGTTTGTAAGGGCTTGTAAGTACGCATTTCACGGTACGGTCTACACCTGTTGTATTTGGCGCATGTGACAAATAACATTTGATTTGACATACTGTCTATAATACTGTAATAAGCTCACAGAGTTGCTGTCACAAACTACAAACTCCACACAGTTGTCACTGACTAGTTAGATATTCATTTCCCAGTGAGTAAAACATTTTTGTACTTACAGCATTCATAGACATTCATTTATATCATGTTTTTGCTTTGGCTGACCTTTTTTGTATTGACATTTGTCAATAAAACTCCTGAAAGCAACTGTTTATGTCAAATAGTTTTGTGTTCTACCTGATTCCCTGGTTGTCCTGAAAAGAAAATGGTAAAACTCTTCATACACTTCATTGTGAGGCTGGACATGCAGATAAATGAATGTCAGATAAATGAAAAGCAGATTTTTGCTGGGGTCTCAGGACTGGTTAAGAAGAGATAGAAGGGCGATATGTCATGTCTCTGTTCTCCTTACAAGCCCAGCTTCTGAGGACCGGGTTAAACCAAAAGCCTAATTAGGGGCGGGGGATCCAATTGTAAAATGAGGTAATGAGTGGCACTATGTGATGTAAGGAAACAGAAATCCAGTCGCTGGCTTGCGCTTTATGGAAGGAAAATATTTTCCTATCAATCAAATTGATTACTGGGGGACTGACTGGAGATCCAGATCCAATTATATTTATATCATTTCCAATATTCACAAGTTCTCATATATCAAACTGTTGACCCACAGTGAAAAGGCTGATTGAGCATTTTGGCTAACGTAACTAGCGAATAGGTGCTCATATAAGTCATCTATTTGTTTCCCACAATTGCATGATGATGATTGAAAAGGCTGCAGTGATACCTACTTCACTTCTTAAACCTTAAATGTTGTGCGTTAATCTGTTAATCCTTCTCTGGCACTAAAATAATGAATTATAGGGGCCTAACTCAAGTGGCCTCTAAGTATCACAACCTAGCCTAGCCTACTGATGTGGGATTGGTAAGGCTTTGCAAGGGCCATAGAAGTACACATAATTATAGATCATATTCTCCTCATCATCAAGACTTCGTAGCCACCACAACTCTTTGTACTCATCTCTGAAACTTGGCCCAGCACCGCCTAATCGCCAAAGTCTTTCGCAATTAAATGTTTTACTAAATGTATTTAGCTACCAGAAAAAAGAATGCAAAAGATTTTACCACCCTGTTGTCCTCTAAAGGTATTTTTCCTCAACTATGAATAATACGTTCTAGCCATATCAAGCAGAATCTATTTTTGCCTTCCATTTTCCATCAGAGGGCATCTCTCTAAATAACCTTAGCCTTGTGCTGAGGACACACAACGTAGTAATATGTATCTCTCTCCATCTCCTATTATGAAAAGGAAGAATAGGAGGCTTAGCGTGCCTCCTTGATCTCAGTCAATTTAGTTTAGCATACGAACAGCTTAATGAACCAAACAAATCGACACCAGAGCATCAGTGAGAGGTAAGCCCACATCAAAATGGATTTCATTATTCAACTGGGCTTATTTGTAGATTGATGAAATGGAGACAGCTTACTTTGTAGGCCTACTTAGGTTCCTTGTTGAAAAACCACAAAGCAGAGAGCCTTTCCATGCAATTCATCAACACCTATGAACAGTTGGCATCTGTTACGACAGAATAAATGACTTACAGAGGTCTGCATGTTTAGGTAGGACTTCCAAACTCCCAATTCAAACACAGAAGATGGTGTTTCTGTTTGATCCCAGGATTCCCAAGCCACTCACAAAGACAGAGCAAGTAGGAGAAGCAGGGCTCCGGAGCTGTAATTACCATTGACAGGAGGAAGCATGGTAGTTCTGCCAGAAAACTGGAGGTTACCCTCATTAAAGTAAGAAGGGCTTAACGAAGGTTGTCAAGTAGACTTCAAGGACTGTTGGAGGGCAAAAGTGCTGCAAACCATGTGGAAAGACCCAGGTTAATAAATATTGAAGGGGGGTCCAACTGACTTCTGAGTCTCAGAATGAACCCTTTCAATTCAGGCACCTCCTCAGACATCTGAGGGGTTGTCGAGTTGTTACATCAAGATGGGGTGAATAGGAGAGAGGATTAATTCACCGCTCGTGTCATCTTGAAAAGATGAGGCAGGTGGTGATCCACAATGCAAACAATGGCACTTCATCTATCCCAAATAATCATATGAATTTCATTACAATAACAAGAGAAAAAGTTCAGCTAATCATTTATGTCAAATAATGTATGTATCACTACTTGTGTAAAATCGCATTGGATTATTTGCACCGCCATCATGCGTCACGTCCGTCGTAAGGAGGAGACCAAGGCGCAGCGTGTGTATCGTTCCACATTTTATTTTAACTGTGAAACTATGCAAGAAATACAAATAAACTACTAAACAAAACAACAAACCGTGACGAAGCGGCGCAACATACACTAACTCAAAATATAATCTCCCACAAACCCAGGTGGGAAAAACAACTACTTAAATATGATCCCCAATTAGAGACAACAATGACCAGCTGCCTCTAATTGGAGATCATCCCAAAAACAACAACATAGAAAAACAGAAACTAGAACCACACAACATAGAAAATATAAACTAGACAAAACCCCCCGTCACGCCCTGACCTACTCTACCATAGAAAATAAAAGCTTTCTATGGTCAGGACGTGACATCATGCACATTGTGTACTTACGTCTCTTGAACAAATCAGAGGTTTAAAGGCCCAGTGCAGTCAAAAATGTAATTTTTCTTTGTTTTATATATATTTCCACACTATTAGGTTGGAATAATACTGTGAAATTATGAAAATGGTGATAATACCATTTCAGCCTGTTTTGGTGGGATGGGGTTTTGGCTTGCCTGGTGACATCACTATGCTGTAAATAATTAATAGACCAATAAGAAAGAGTTCCAAACCTCTCTGCCAATAACAGATCCTTTTCAGACCACTCCCAGATGGTCCTAGAAAAATTATTGCTTGAGAAATTGCTCTTTGCTAAGAAGCTACATTTGGTTATTTTTGAACATTTCAAATTAAAACAATCATAGTAAGGTTTGTAATTGTTACCCAGATATTACTTGATATTAAGATCAAAATGGCTGCATTGGACCTTTTCAGGTATATATTCAAGCAATGTCTTCTTATTACAGCATATGTGTGACAAACACAATAATGTGGATCCTGATTGTCCTTAACAGAGTTCCAACGGTAGACTAGCATATTAGCACTAGATCAAATTGTTACCCCATAGAATAACTCTACAGAAATCCACTCCATAATTCGACTTTATCGGAGTTCAATTAATTCAACCTGTTAGTTAGTTCTCTATGATTTACATCCTACACAAAGCCATTCTATTCTGCTTAACTTTTCCACGTTTAACAGCAATTATAGGTTTTCACTGATGCAAGAAGATCTTGGCATTTTAGTGTATTCACTGAATACCAGGCTTGCATTTTTTTTCTAAAAGACTCTCTTAATTCCCTCTCCTATAAAATACAAAACACCTGAATCACCTTTAATGCAGGTCATGGTTGCACATTGTGAAATCCTTCCTGACATTTTTCTATCTCACCAACTATTACCAACTATTTTACTGTACAGTTTAATACTTATGCATTTCCCCGGCCTGGCTTTATAAGAACTGCTTCACTATGGAGCCTGGCTTTATAAGGCCTGCTTCACTATGTAGCCTGGCGTTATAAGGCCTGCTTCACTATGGAGCCTGGCTTTATACGGCATGCTTCACTATGGAGCCTGGCTTTATAAGGCCTGCTTCACTATGGAACCTTGCTTTATATGGCATGCTTCACTATGGAGCCTGGCTTTATAAGGCCTGCTTCACTATGCAGCCTGGCGTTATAAGGCCTGCTTCACTATGGAGCCTGGCTGTATAAGGCATGCTTCACTATGGAGCCTGGCTTTATAAGGCCTGCTTCACTATGGAGCCTGGCTTTATAAGGCCTGCTTCGCTATGGAGCCTGGATTTATAAGGCCTGCTTCACTATGGAGCCTGGCTTTATATGGCCTGCTTCACTATGGAGCCTGGCTTTATAAGGCCTGCTTCACTATGGACCCTGAATGTATAAAGCCTGCTTCACTATGGAGCCTGGCTTTATAAGGCCTGCCTCACTATGGAGCCTGGCTTTATAAGGCCTGCTTCACTATGGAGCCTAGCTGTATAACGCCTGCTTCACTATGGAGCCTGGCTGTATAATGTCTGCTTCACTATGGAGCCTGGCTTTATAAGGCCTGCTTCACTATGGAGCCTGGCTTTATAAGGCCTGCTTCACTATGGAGCCTAGCTGTATAACGCCTGCTTCGCTATGGAGTCTGGCTGTGTAACGTCTGCTTCACTATGGAGCCTGGCTGTATAACGTCTGCTTCGCTATGGAGCCTGGCTGTATAACGCCTGCTTCACTATGGAGCCTGGCTGTATAACGCCTGCTTCACTATGGAGCCTGGCTGTATAACGCCTGCTTCACTATGGAGCCTGGCTGTATAACGCCTGCTTCACTATGGAGCCTGGCTGTATAAAGCCTGCTTCGCTATGGAGCCTGGCTGTATAACGTCTGCTTCGCTATGGAGCCTGGCTGTAAAACGTCTGCTTCGCTATGGAGCCTGGCTGTATAAATGGCTTACTAGTGAGATCAGAGGGTCAGATCAGACGGTCACCGTTGATAATGGCTTACCAGTGAGATCAGAGGGTCGTGTTGATAATGGCTTACCAGTGAGATCAGAGGGTCAGATCAGAGGGTCACCGTTGATAATGGAAGACCCTGGCCGTGACCCCACTCTCCGAGAGTGTCTAGGGGAGATTTGGGATATGCAAAAAAAACTTTGCCAATTCACACATGTAGGGGCGCCATACTACTATGGCTAGCCCTGTTAAACACATTTCACTACACCTATCAGGTGTATGTGACAATAAAACATACTTTTTATTATTAATATACACTTGTACAATATAAGCACCTACCTATTAATAAATAAGGGGTATTCACTCACACAATTGGGCCCATAACTGGCACCCTGTTGACACCCAATAAACCCTGCTGACACCCAGCAACCCTGTTGAGAACCAGCAGTCAGTTCATGTTCTAATTTATTTCTGTTGTGAGGCAACTTCAGGCTTATGACTGTAGAAGAACTGAGAATGCGAAAGCAGCCAGCAGAACTCTCATTTTAGCAAAGTCAGGAGGGAATGTGTGAGGGAGCCAGAAATGCCCTGCTTCATTATTTCAAGCAGAAGTCTTTCCACTTCACCTGGACATCACTGGCCAGCAAGTATTATGTCAGCTCTTTAATCAGCCATCATCTGCCTACTGGCACTGACTGCAGAGGCCATCACTCTAATTAAATGATCAGTTTAATTAAATGAAAGAGCTTCTGCGAATATTATAGGAAACCTTGCCAGTCGAGTTGGTAGATTCAGGCATTGTAAATTGTCAGTCCTGCCAGATATCTGACTTTTGAATAAACATAGTCTAAGACAAAAAATATGAACTTTCCTGTAATGACTTTATAAGGTAAATATGTGTTTATTGAAACATGAGTGCTCAACCTCTCAAGGGGATTTACAGTGCCCTCAGAAAGTATTCATACCCCTTGACTTATTCCACATTTTGTTGTTACAGCCTGAATTTAAAATTGATTAAATAGATGTGATTCTCATCCATCTACACCCAGTACCCCATCATGACAAAGTGAAAACATGTTTTTAGAAATGTTTGCAAATGTGCTGAAAGTGAAATACAGAAATCTCATTTACTTAAGTATTCACACCCCTGAGTCAATACATGTTAGAATCACCTTTGGCAGTGATTACAGCTGTGAGTATTTCTGGGTAAGTCTATAACAGCTTTGCACACCTGGATTGTACAATATTTGCACACATTTCTTTTGAAATTCTTCAAGCTCTGTCAAGTTGGTTGTTGTTCATTGCTTGAGAGACATTTTCAAGTCTTGCCATAGATTTGGCAAGGGCCCTGAGATCCTCAAAAGGTTCTACAGCTGCAACATCGAGAGCATCCTGACTGGTTGCATCACTTCCTGGTATGGCAATTGCTCGGCCTCTGACCGCAAGGCACTACAGAGGGTAGTGCGTACGGCCCAATACATCACTAGGGCTAAGCTGCCTGCCATCCAGGACCTCTACACCAGGCGGTGTCAGAGGAAGGCCCTAAAAATTGGCAAAGACCCCAGCCACCCCAGTCTCTGTTCTCTCTACTACCGCATGGCAAGCGGTACTGGAGTGCCAAGTCTAGGACAAAAAGGCTTCTCAACAGTTTTTACCCCCAAGCCATAAGACTCCTGAACAGGTAATCAAATGGCTACCCGGACTATTTGCATTGTGTGCCCCCCTCCCCCCACCCCTCTTTTTACGCTGCTGCTACTCTCTGTTTATCATATATGCATAGTCACTTTAACTATACATGTACATCTATCTCAATCGGCCCGACCAACCAGTGCTCCCGCACATTGGCTAACCGGGCTATCTCCATTGTGTCCCACCACCCACCACCCGCCAACCTCTCTTTTACGCTACTGCTACTCTCTGTTCATCATATATGCATAGTCACTTTAACCATATCTACATGTACATACTACCTCAATCAGCCTGACTAACCGGTGTCTGTATGTAGCCTCGCTACTTTTATAGCCTTGCTACTGTATATAGCCTGTAATTTTACTGTTGTTTTATTTCTTTACCTACCTATTGTTCACCTAATACATTTTTTGCACTATTGGTTAGAGCCTGTAAGTAAGCATTTCACTGTAATGTCTACACCTTTTGTATTCGGAGCACGTGACAAATAAACTTTGATTTGATTTGATTTTCAGTCTGATTTATATCAAAACTGTAACTAGGCCACTCAGGAACATTCAATGTTGTCTTGGTAAGCAACCTAAGTCTATATTTGGCCTTGTGTTTTAGGTTATTGTCCTGCTGAAAGGTGAATTCATCTCCCAGTGACTGTTGGAAATCAGACTGAACCAGGTTTTCCTTTAGGATTTTGCCTGTGCTTAGCTCTAATTGTTTCTTTTTAAACTAAAAACTGCCTAGTCCTTGCCGATGACAAGCATACACATAACATGATGCAGCCACCACCATGCTTGAAAATATGAAGAGTGGTACTCACTGATGTGTTGTGTTGGATTTGCCCCCAACATACCGCTTTGTATTCAGGATATAAAGTTCATTTCTTTGCCAATTGTTTTTGCAGTTTTACTTCAGTGCCTTATTGCAAACAGGATGAATGTTTTGAAATATTTGTTTTGAAATATTTTTTTGCCAAGCAATAAGTGCCCTTCTTTGCGAGCCATTGGAAAACCTCCCTTGTGTTTGTGGTTGAATCTGTGTTTGAAATGTACTGTTCGACTGTGGGACCTTACAGATAATTGTATGTGTGGGGTACAGAGATGACGTAGTCATTAAAAAATCATGTCAAAACACTATTATTGCAACTTATTATGTGACTTGTTAAGCACCTTTTTACTCCTGAACTTATTTAGGCTTACCTTAACAAGGGGGTTGAACATTTTATGACTGAAGACATTCAGTCAACAAACATTTAAGAAACGTCTCATGTTTACACTTGAGGGTCCAAATATTTATTTTAAAGCAGAAGAAAAGAAAACCCTTGCAAAAATGATTATATTGAGTCCTACTGAAGGATTTACATTGGCTTGAGGAGCCCTTTTGGAAAATGATCATGTTAGACAACAGTGGAATATCCATAATGACATTCCACTGAAAACCAGATCTATGTCATTCTGCTCATTATTTGTGAAAATAAATGATCCTATTTCTGTATTCATCTGCGAAGGCTCACCCCAATTATAATACAGATTTCTCCTAAGCTTTCCTTGTCTGGTAGTTAATAACAACAGCTAATCACAATGGAACGTTTCAGGCACAAGGTTTCCCAAGGAATGCATGTGATAAAGCTATGTTAATGACATTCACCTCCACTATATATACAGGTTTAAACCATTTCCAGAATCACCTAGAAGCATTAGAAATCACTTCCACAATTTGCTTTTGGTATTACAATCATCTACTCTCATCCTCAGCAGACCTACGAATGATTTGTTATTTTTCACCATATGACATAAAAAATCAAATGTACATGTATTGTTAAGAATCTACAGTTGTTTTGTTAAGAAAAAAAATGTGCCTGCAATAAAGACAATCTTTCTGGAAAGGGAGATGGTAGAGGAGAGTCCCAGGCAGTTTATTTCTCCTCTCCTTGCCACTGGCTTTTATGGTAATGAGTGTAACTACCGTAGAGCTCATTGAACACTTCTCTGAGACCCATCTGGAGGATGGTATTCAGAAACCTCACCTCCTGCTCAACACAGAGGTCCAGGATCCTGTAGACTCCCTCTGTCAGGTGCCTCTTGATGTCAGGTTGCAGAGTCACCTTGAGGGTGTGGAGGAGAGAGGAGTGGAGGAGAGGTGAGGGAGAGGCAGTGTGGCAGTACCAACCAGGATGTTTCAGATAGAAGTGGACAAACAGCCCAGTGAAGTTATTCTCTCAGGGGAAAGCATGCACATCTTCAAATATTTTTTAAAAAGTAGACATTATCTTTGAAAGGCAGGCCCCAAAAAAACTGGTTTCAATTTGACTGAGCGTTTGAGGCTGGGGAAGGGGTATTAAAATGTAACCGTCATAATGTTGGTGTGATGAGTGAGATGGCTGATCTGTGTTTTGCCTTTTCCTTACACCTTTGTTTGTGTACGCAGCCAAGGCAGTTTTGAAAGCCTGGTAGGAATACAATGTATTGCCAGCTGGAAACTGGACAACAAAAGCACTTAGTCTACCTGGAAAGAACCATGGCAGTGTTCAACTATTGCCTTAATCAATCCTTTGTTTAATCCTTACTCAAAGAGTTTCCCATGGATTTTTACATTCCAAGGTAATCCTCATGCATCTTCCCTTTCTGCCTGTTCCATGGAAAATACACACTGAGACAGTGCCAGACATGCTCAGACGGCATCACATAACCAAACCGACGGAAAAAAACAGTCTACTAGACTTTACAGAAAGTACAGTCCTTTCGAGTACAAGTTGGCGCAGGGCGGGACACAAGATTATGGAGGAAATGAAATGTTGACTTCTCTCTCCTTCAAATCTGAGAAGTCCAGAGGACTTGCCTTAGTAGCTCTAAATGGTCCCATGTATAGTACAACACCACAATACAAACAGCCATGGATCAAATAAAAATCCTTGTATTCAATTTGCAGATAGAGTGTATTCCCTTCAGATGTAAGGGCTTGTTGGGATGATAAGAGAAGATATGAAACATCTTATCGACACTGACCAAACCGACAACTTATCAACACTGACCAAACCGACAACTTATCAACACTGACCAGACCGACAACTTATCGACACTGACCAAACCGACAACTTATCGACACTGACCAGACCGACAACTTATCGACACTGACCAAACCGACAACTTATCGACACTGACCAGACCGACAACTTATCGACACTGACCAAACCGACAACTTATCGACACTGACCAGACCGACAACTTATCGATACTGACCAGACCGACAACTTATCGACACTGACCAGACCGACAACTTATCGACACTGACCAGACCGACAACTTATCGACACTGACCAAACCGACAACTTATCGACACTGACCAAACCGACAACTTATCGACACTGACCAGACCGACAACTTATCGACACTGACCAAACCGACAACTTATCAACATCGACACTGACCAAACCGACAACTTATCGACACTGACCATACCGACAACTTATCGACACTGACCAAACCGACAACTTATCGATACTGACCAAACCGATAACTTATCGACACTGACCAAACCGACAACTTATCGACATCGACACTGATCAAACCGACAACTTATCTACACTGACCAAACCGACAACTTATCGACATCGACCAGACCGACAACTTATCGACATCGACACTGACCAAACCGACAACTTATCTACACTGACCAAACTGACAACTTATTGACACTGACCAAACCGACAACTTATCGACACTGACCAGACCGACAACTTATTGACACTGACCAAACCGACAACTTATCTACACTGACCAAACCGACAACTTATCGACATCGACACTGACCAAACCGACAACTTATCGACATCGACACTGACCAAACCGACAACTTATCGACATCGACACTGACCAAACCGACAACTTATCGACATCGACACTGACCAAACCGACAACTTATCGACATCGACACTGACCAAACCGACAACTTATCGACATCGACACTGACCAAACCGACAACTTATCGACATCGACACTGACCAAACCGACAACTTATCGTGGACATTCTGCTGATATCGTTCACTATGATAAATAACCTATAGGGTCCTACAAGAGAAATCTGAAGTTTGAAAGGAAGTAAGTTTGGTAATATGGATGATTGTTAAATGGGACAATTGATAGATACAGCATTCAAATTAGTAGTTGTGGATTTAAGGGTAATGTAAAAAAAACTGATAATGTAGTTAATGTTACAAACTTATCGTTCAATTGATCGTTACCGTGATAATTCAGTCAATTGAATGCATTTTTGTTCATATTGCCCAGCTTTACTAATCACCATCGTCCTTGATGATGAGAGAAAACCAGAGATCTTACCTTCTGTAACTCACTGACGTACTGTGCTACCATGAAGGAGGAGAGGATAGTGAAGCCCTCGGCTGTGGTAGCGGTGTGGGAGTACATGCGTTCCACCAAGCAAGCACACTTCAAAAGCACCGCTGCATCGGTCTCAGGGGCTGGGGAATAGAAGAGGAGAGCTTTTAAAAAACTAGACCACGCCAAACACTGAGGGTTAAACTTTTATTTCAGACAGAACTTTAGAAGTGGGACAACTTCTACAAAATGGTGACTTTTGAGTGATGCATCACAGTGGGTGTTCAGAGTGCACTGTGCTCCTGACACAGACGTGGGCTGGATATAACTGATGACAGCACAGTGGGTGTTCAGAGTGCACTGTGCTCCTGACACAGACGTGGGCTGGATATAACTGATGACAGCACAGTGGGTGTTCAGAGTGCACTGTGCTCCTGACACAGACGTGGGCTGGATATAACTGATGACAGCACAGTGGGTGTTCAGAGTGCACTGTGCTCCTGACACAGACGTGGGCTGGATATAACTGATGACAGCACAGTGGGTGTTCAGAGTGCACTGTGCTCCTGACACAGACGTGGGCTGGATATAACTGATGCAGCACAGTGGGTGTTCAGAGTGCACTGTGCTCCTGACACAGACGTGGGCTGGATATAACTGATGACAGCACAGTGGGTGTTCAGAGTGCACTGTGCTCCTGACACAGACGTGGGCTGGATATAACTGATGACAGCACAGTGGGTGTTCAGACTGCACTGTGCTCCTGACACAGACGTGGGCTGGATATAACTGATGCAGCACAGTGGGTGTTCAGAGTGCACTGTGCTCCTGACACAGACGTGGGCTGGATATAACTGATGCAGCACAGTGGGTGTTCAGAGTGCACTGTGCTCCTGACACAGACGTGGGCTGGATATAACTGATGACAGCACAGTGGGTGTTCAGAGTGCACTGTGCTCCTGACACAGACGTGGGCTGGATATAACTGATGACAGCACAGTGGGTGTTCAGAGTGCACTGTGCTCCTGACACAGACGTGGGCTGGATATAACTGATGACAGCACAGTGGGTGTTCAGAGTGCACTGTGCTCCTGACACAGACGTGGGCTGGATATAACTGATGACAGCACAGTGGGTGTTCAGAGTGCACTGTGCTCCTGACACAGACGTGGGCTGGATATAACTGATGACAGCACAGTGGGTGTTCAGAGTGCACTGTGCTCCTGACACAGACGTGGGCTGGATATAACTGATGACAGCACAGTGGGTGTTCAGAGTGCACTGTGCTCCTGACACAGACGTGGGCTGGATATAACTGATGACAGCACAGTGGGTGTTCAGACTGCACTGTGCTCCTGACACAGACGTGGGCTGGATATAACTGATGACAGCACAGCATTTGAATCAAATCTCCAGCATGCGGTTGAGAATGAATATACTTTCAATGCATTGTGACAGAGCAGAACAATAACAACAGGGTTTTGTATAAGCCGAGACATTAATCATGATAGCTAAGAGCAGAATATGGAGCAACAAAAGCTATTTAATCATTCTAATTGTGTATAAACTAATGTTTACGCTCACAGTCTGCATAAAACAAACAGTATAGCCCATTACAGAATACAAAGGCCCGGCTGGAACAATTTCCCCATCCCTGCTTTTCTCTCTTGACTGATTAGATGTACAGTAAAGCACAGCTCACATGCTGAAAACAAACAGGGGAGAAATATGGCCACCATTGTCAGGGTGAGAGGTGTTGTTAAACAACCCAGTCTCCATGCAATTTGTCACCTGTGAGGGTTACTATATTTCACAGGGCCAGCCAGGACCCGATACATGATGCACTGAGCCTTATATGCTAGTTCAAATCAACAAGCTGCTCCTCTCCATCTCCTCTTGTTGACCCTTCCTCCTGTGCCTGGAACAGGGGAGGGCTGCCTAGATGTGTACAGAGTTGGCCTCCTTCGGCTGAGGAAGACGACCACTAACAACATGTTATATATGATTTCTAAAAATAAACCCCATCTGAAGACAATCACTGTTGCATAATTGAATATGTCATTATTTCCTTTTCGTCAACAACGTCAGGAAGGCTTTGATGTTGAGACTTTGTTGCTCCTTTTAGAAACAGGAAAACATAATGTATCCCTGAATATGTTGATCACAAAGCTGAATACAGCTCCTCAACACTGATTCAACTCATCAGGGATGCATGCAGCAGTACAACACTTTAAAAGGTGTCCATCCACGAGCTTGTCCGGGACACCCGCTGTGCACTGTGCTTTTCATGTCTCCTCAGAGGGAATGTTAGATTTCCCTCACATTGCTCTTGATCCTGTCCTAGGGGACCAGCAGGACATACAACCAGCTACAGAAATATAACATGACATTCTTCTTCCGTTCTCTCTTTCCACTGGATGAGCTCTGCTGATTAAAATAGGCCCAGTTTCATGTGTGAAATAGGCCCAGTTTCATGTGTAAAATAGGCCCAGTTTCATGTGTGAAATAGGCCCAGTTTCATGTGTAAAATAGGCCCAGGTTCATGTGTGAAATAGGCCCAGTTTCATGTGTGAAATAGGCCCAGTTTCATGTGTGAAATAGCATAAAAAACATGATAAGACACACCTATAATATTCTCCTTTATCCTTCAATACTCCTGCCCTACTAACAGGACTGCTTAGCCTGGTGACAGCATGAGCTTGAGTTTATTTGTATTTTTCCAGGGACAGTGCACATTAATCAACATTTCAGTAAAGGTGTCGGTTTTAGCCAGGTGGCTAATTTTCAACCCCAGTTCCTGGGCAGGTTATTAAAAACAATTACAATAACAATACAGACAAACAATGAGCAGTGAGCACACTCAGAGCAACATAGGACAAGAAACACGTAGCATGCAGACAAAGAAACATAGAACAAGCGTCACGTAGCATGCAGACAGAGAAATATAGAACATGCAACACGTAGCATGCAGACAGAGAAACATAGTACAAGCAACATGGAGCATGCAGACAGAGTAACATAGAACAAGCAACACGTAGCATGCAAACAGAGTAACATAGAACAAGCAACACATAGCACGCAGACAGAGAAACATAGAACAAGTGACACGTAGCATGCAGACAGAGAACTTAAAACAAGCAACACGTAGCATGCAGACAGAGAACATAGAACAAGCAACAGCTAGCATGCAGACAGAGTAACATAGAACAAGCAACAGGTAGCATGCAGACAGAGAAACATAGAACAAGCGACACGTAGCATGCAGACAGAGAAACTCAAGCATCACGTAGCATGCAGACAGAGAAATATAGAACATGCAACACGTAGCATGCAGACAGAGAATATATAACAAGCGACACGTAGCATGCAGACAGAGTAACATAGAACAAGCAACACATAGCACGCAGACAGAGCAACATAGAACAAGTGACACGTAGCATGCAGACAGAGTAACATAGAACAAGCAACACATAGCATGCAGACAGAGAAACATAGAACAAGCGACACGTAGCATGCAGACAGAGAAACATAGAACAAGCAACACATAGCACGCAGACAGAGAAACATAGAACAAGCGACACGTAGCATGCAGACAGAGAACACAAGCGTCACGTAGCATGCAGACAGACAAATATAGAACATGCAACACGTAGCATGCAGACAGAGAAACATAGAACAAGCAACACGTAGCATGCAGACAGAGAAATATAGAACAAGCAACACGTAGCATGCAGACAGAGGAATATAGAACATGCAACACGTAGCATGCAGACAGAGAAACATAGAACAAGTAACACGTAGCATGCAGACAGAGGAATATAGAACATGCAACACGTAGCATGCAGACAGAGAAACATAGAACAAGCAACACGTAGCATGCAGACAGAAAAACATAGAACAAGCGACACGTAGCATGCAGACAGAGAAACATAGAACAAGCAACACGTAGCATGCAGACAGAGGAATAGCACAAAAAGCAACAAAACAAAGTCCATAACAGCAACAAAGTTGTTCCACACCTACAGACAACAGACAACATGGAAAACGGCAAAACACAGCTGAGGATTATGTTCACAAGTCTGATTGGCCTTTAGCCATGTCTTCATATTTTTTGCAAAGGTGTGATAGGTGGTGCAGTTGTGTGTGTCTGATAGTTCCAGACATGGGAAGCTCTCACAGAGAAAGCAGATTGACTAAAGGTGCTTTTCCTTAAGGAACCTATCCAGTCCCCTCTCATGGCAGACCTTGTGGATCTGCTGCCATGAGTTTGCGTTTTCTGTTTAATAAAAGTATTAAGCTGAGGGGAGCTATGCCATTTAGGATATTGAATACAAGACATGCGTCGATTGTATTACTCAAGATTTTTCCAACTCAGGAGCTCGTTCTTTCTGAGGATGTAACAGTGATGATGGCTATTGGGCTTCCTATCATGCACTTTGAGAGCCTGTTTGTAGACAGACTGAATGGGTTTTAATGTTGTACAGCAAGCTTGGGCCCAACTAGTCAAGCAGTATGTTAAGTGGGTGAGTATCATAGCATTGAAGTACAGTTTTGTTACTTCTGTAGTCAAACAATTTCGCATGAATCAGAAATGAGCTAGGTTGAACTTTTAGTTACCTTTTTTTAAAAGAGAGGTTGGAATCAAGTATGATGCCAAGGTACTTAAAATCGGATACCACCTGGAGCTTCTCCCCTGACACATAGATATCTGGCTCAGTAGCATCAGTTACCCTCTTTGTGAAGAACATGCAGACTGTTTCTTTCACATTGAGATGCAAACATGAGTCACTGAGCCATTTTGTCACCTGGACCATTACAGTAGTGAGTTCTTGTGCAGCTTGTTGTTTGCTCTTTGCATGCACATATATCATTGTATCATCTGTATACATTTTAACTTCAGACCCAGTACAGACAGAAGGCAGATCATTCATGTACAGGCTGAACAGGAGGGGCCCCAGTATTGACCCTTGGGGCACGCCCACATCATCACTCTGACACACTGAGTTCTGCCTTCTAGGTATGATTTCATCCATATCAAGGCATCGGGGGGAAAAGTTGAACTTGGACAGTTTTGTGATGAGAACCTCATGGTTAACAGTATCAAAAGCCTTCCTTGGGTCCAGAAACACAGCGCCAACAACGCCCCCTTTGTCCATCTTGGACTTCCAATTTTCCAGAAGAAAGCAGTTGGCCGTTTCTGTGGAGTGTTTTGCTCTGAAGCAAAACTGCATGGAGTGTAATGTGAAGGGGCTGTTGTTGAGGTGGGCAATCAGTTGTTCTGCTACACACTTTTCAGCAACTTGGACACCACAGGTAATATACTAATGGGCCTGTAGTTCTTATGTCAGCAGGGTTGCCTGATTTAATGATGGCCGTTATTAAGGCAGACTTCCAGACCCTTGGAAACACCCCCTGACCAATAGATCTGTTGGTGACCTTAGTAATGGGGCCAATGAGTGACTCTTTGTAGTTATTAAGAAAGGTAGAGTCCAGCCCAAACACATCTTTGACTTTAGAGTTCTTTGGTGAGATAATCACCTTGTTCCCCTCTGACTCAGAAAATTCCCTTATGATGAAGACAGGTTGAGTGTCCTTCACTAGCGCTGAACCCAGGAACCCAGTGGGGGTGCAGTGTTACTATGGTCTTTCCCTGTTCACTTTTTTAGATTCTCTCAGATCAATTTATAATTTCCCTTTGCTTCACCAATTATGTTGATCAAAAAGTTTGCCTTGGCCTGTCTGATTTCTTTCATCACCTTATTTCTCAACATGGTAAACCTATGTCTGTCATGCTCTAATTTGGACATCAGGGCTGTTTTTAGAGCATGATCTTTCATCGTCAGTTTCCAGATTTCTCCATGTAGCCAAGGAAGAGTATTATTTTTGCCAGGTTTGGATTTGATTTTCTTTAGGAAGCCAGTTATTGTAGTCTGGATTGTGGATATAAACACCTGATAATCAGCTTCCACATCTGTATAGGACTAGAGATCATTCCAGTTAATTCCATTAATTGCATTTTCAAAATAATTGAATTCACTCTTAGGTATTCTTAGTTGATCCGGCTTTCTAACAGTAGAGAGCTTAAACCTGCTCTTAGAAAGCTTTCTGGCTGTAAGTGTCAGATTATGATCAGATAGCCCAGTAACCATATTAAATGATTTAGTCACTCTCTCTGGTTTATTACTGAACACCAGATCAATCTGTGTTTTAGAGCAACAAGCCACCCTGGTTGGCCCTTTAACTAGCTGTATAAGGTCAAAGGTATTAGTGATCTGTTTGAGGATTTTCCTACAAGACTTGTCTTCATAATTAATGTTAAAATCTCCCATTATGATGACCTCTTTCCCAAAATCACATCCCCTAAGCATGCTGGAGTTGTTTGACACTGACAGCACATTTATACAGAGGAGTCCCTTGGGAAGAACCCAGGCTAAATATCATGTTCCACTGGATATCATAAGGTGAATGCACCAATTTGTAAGTCGCTCTGGATAAGAGCGTCTGCTAAATGACTTAAATGTAAATGTAAATGTCAACTTCTAAAACAACAGGCTGTCTTTGTCATACAGTATATTTGTCAAGCGGTGTGATGATTAAGGGTGCCCTTTAGGCTGAAAAATACATATAGTACACATGAAGACACTTAATAC
Organism: Salmo trutta; assembly: GCF_901001165.1. Taxonomy (NCBI): domain Eukaryota; kingdom Metazoa; phylum Chordata; class Actinopteri; order Salmoniformes; family Salmonidae; genus Salmo; species Salmo trutta. The sequence continues at coordinate 13,161,930 of NC_042974.1, forward strand.
ACATTAAGGCATTTAGTCCACATGAAAACATTCAGTACACATGAAGACATTTAGTCCACATGAAGACATTTAGTCCACATGAAGACATTTAGTCCACATTAAGGCATTTAGTACACATGAAGACATTTAGTCCGCATGAAGACATTTAGTCCACATAAAGACATTTAGTGCACATGAAGACATTTAGTCACATGAAGACACTTAGTCCACATAAAGACATTTAGTCCACATGAAGACACTTAGTCCACATGAAGACATTTAGTACACATGAAGACATTTAGTACACATGAAGACATTTAGTACACATGGAGACACTTAGTACACATAAAGACACTTAGTACACATTAAGACACTTAGTCCACATGAAGACATTTAGTCCACATGAAGACACTTAGTCCACATTAAGATATTTAGTGCACATGAAGACATTTAGTACACATTAAGACATTTAGTACACATGAAGACACTTAGTCCACATAAAGACATTTAGTACACATGAAGACATTTAGTACACATGAAGACATTTAGTACACATGAAGATGGTTGGTCGCTGTTCTTCAATGGGAACCAGCAGGAAAATAGAAACTGCTGAATAATATATAGGATGCACAGAATTCCTGTAAATGCCAATGGCATTCCTATCAATTGAGATTATGAGTTAATGGGTGAATACTTGGATTAACGTATGAAGTAGTGGCTGAGTGAGTGAATAAATGATTACATGAACCGATGGCCTTACCTCTCTCAGCCTCACCCTTCTGTCTCCCCTCGTGCATGAGGAGACCTCCAGGCGGTACAACCAGTTGAGGTAAGACTGCACCGCTTTCACCTGGGCACATTCCAAAAAAGGGCCACGTTACAAAAAGTTCAACTTTGACAACATTGCATTTGAAAGACATTTAGATTGTATTAATTTAGCTATAAAATGCTTTTAAAGCATTTTACATTTGAGAAGAAAACAATCTAATACATAATCAAACTGAAGCATTTGTGTGGGTCTATATTTGTCAGACGGTTGTTAGACCCTGTTCTTGGAGGTCTGTAATTGTTTTGGTATGGGCTGAGGAGAGGAAGGTGCCATGTGCTATCTCCCAACGAGAGAGAAAGAGAAAAAATGCCCTCAATTCTCAGGCTCAGGCGCTACCATGTTCCTATGAGTCATCAGTCGGCGAGGTAATCATTTCCACACATCCTCCAGTGTTCACGCCAAAGACGTGCCCTTCTCCAGAGCACATCTGCCTCCACTTAAGCACCCATCTGGCACAGACCAACAGCCCTTTTCAGAAATTGATTCTGAAGTTATTCTGTTTTATTGCCTACAGTGGGAGGCAGTGGGATGTTTTCTTTGGTTAGCACCCCCAAAATATGTTCAATGTCAAGTGGAAACGGGCTAACTTAGGTGCTGGCCTGGATCCAAGGTTGACTGAGTATAATAGTCATGGGGTAAGCTAGTCACTCCCTTGGGTGCTTGTGTGATAGGCTGAATCAAGCTAGGGAAATCGGAGCAGCAGCTGCCAAGGAATATTCTGTATGAACATTTAGGTAAACCTGTGTGACAGGTGTGTAGACAGATGTTATTTGTCCATGCAAGTATAAGGCCTCCCAAGTCAACACCTACACAGTGTCAAAAGCCTTCAGGAGACGCATCATTACAGGGAGAAGGGAAGCCTTCAGGAGACGCATCATTACAGGGAGAAGGGAAGCCTTCAGGAGACGCATCATTACAGGGAGAAGGGAAGCCTTCAGGAGACGCATCATTACAGGGAGAAGGGAAGCCTTCAGGAGACGCATCATTACAGGGAGAAGGGAAGCCTTCAGGAGACGCATCATTTCAGGGAGAAGGGAAGCCTTCAGGAGACGCATCATTACAGGGAGAAGGGAAGCCTTCAGGAGACGCATCATTACAGGGAGAAGGGAAGCCTTCAGGAGATGCATCATTACAGGGAGAAGGGAAGCCTTCAGGAGACGCATCATTACAGGGAGAAGGGAAGCCTTCAGGAGACGCATCATTACAGGGAGAAGGGAAGCCTTCAGGAGACGCATCATTACAGGGAGAAGGGAAGCCTTCAGGAGACGCATCATTTCAGGGAGAAGGGAAGCCTTCAGGAGACGCATCATTACAGGGAGAAGGGAAGCCTTCAGGAGACGCATCATTACAGGGAGAAGGGAAGCCTTCAGGAGACGCATCATTACAGGGAGAAGGGAAGCCTTCAGGAGACGCATCATTACAGGGAGAAGGGAAGCCTTCAGGAGACGCATCATTACAGGGAGAAGGGAAGCCTTCAGGAGACGCATCATTTTAGGGAGAAGGGAAGCCTTCAGGAGACGCATCATTACAGGGAGAAGGGAAGCCTTCAGGAGACGTATCATTACAGGGAGAAGGGAAGCCTTCAGGAGACGCATCATTACAGGGAGAAGGGAAGCCTTCAGGAGACGCATCATTTTAGGGAGAAGGGAAGCCTTCAGGAGACGCATCATTTCAGGGAGAAGGGAAGCCTTCAGGAGACGCATCATTACAGGGAGAAGGGAAGCCTTCAGGAGACGCATCATTACAGGGAGAAGGGAAGCCTTCAGGAGACGCATCATTACAGGGAGAAGGGAAGCCTTCAGGAGACGCATCATTACAGGGAGAAGGGAAGCCTTCAGGAGACGCATCATTACAGGGAGAAGGGAAGCCTTCAGGAGACGCATCATTTCAGGGAGAAGGGAAGCCTTCAGGAGACGCATCATTACAGGGAGAAGGGAAGCCTTCAGGAGACGCATCATTACAGGGAGATTACAGGGGATTGAGAATGAAAAACCATATAGCATAGAATTGCTTGCTATTGTCAAAGTATTGTAAATTGAATAAAGTTCATGTGATTTGGCAGTGAAAAGGTATGATTCAAATTTTGCTTCAGCGAGAACTATTATTATGAACAAGACTAAATATTTCTAAGGGTCAGTCCGCACCGTGGATCAGTGGACACTGATGTTTGCACCAAATTACATTAAAATAGATTTCCTGGCTGCAGGATAAAACACTAGGCATGCCAACCGTTTCACTTGCCAAGAGAGCAACTCTAATATTCTCTTTGTTGCAGTGCACAATGTCTGTGCTAGCACCTTAGCAAGCAACCACTGTTTCCATCTACCCGTCTAAGCCTTGCATTCCATTGTTTATGACACAATAAAGGAAGTACTGTTTTTTCTATCGTGAACAGCAAATTAAACACAAATCAGACACTCTGTACATGGACATATTCAAGTGCTAGGGCTTTCGATTACCGAGAAGCATGGCTTGAGTTGTGGTTCAGGGGAAGGAGGGAGAAGAAGGAATCCACAGCACTGACAATGATTGATCCTCACACCCTGAGGGTGTCTGGGTAAAAGGAAAATCAGAAGAACCTACTTGTGAATATGAAACGAATCCCCGACCAGAGATTAGAAGAGCACAAAACAGGGCTCCTTGTGTTGTACTTCAGAGAAGTGATGCAAACCCTAAAATGTGCTCTGCTGTAGTGTTATCAAACCCCAGGTAAAATGTGCACTGCTGTAGTGTTATCAAACCCCAGGCAAACCAGCTCTGCGGTAGTGTTATCAAACCCCAGGCAAACCAGCTCTGCTGTAGTGTTATCAAACCCCAGACAAACCAGCTCTGCTGTAGTGTTATCAAACCCCAGGCAAAATGTGCTCTGCTGTAGTGTTTTCAAACCCAGGGCAAACCAACTCTACTGTTGTGTTATCAAACCCCAGGCAAACCAGCTCTGCTGTAGTGTTATCAAACCCCAGGCAAACCAGCTCTGCTGTAGTGTTATCAAACCCCAGGCAAACCAGCTCTGCTGTAGTGTTATCAAACCCCAGGCAAACCAGCTCTGCTGTAGTGTTATCAAACCCCAGGCAAAATGTGCTCTGCTGTAGTGTTATCAAACCCCAGGCAAAATGTGCTCTGCTGTAGTGGTATCAAACCCCAGGCAAAATGTCCTCTGTTGTAGTGTTATCAAACCCCAGGCAAAATGTGCTCTGCTGTAGTGGTATCAAACCCCAGGCAAAATGTTATCTGTTGTAGTGTTATCAAACCCCAGGCAAAATGTGCTCTGCCATAGTGTTATCAAACCCAAGGCAAAATGTTATCTGTTGTAGTGTTATCAAACCCCAGGCAAAATGTCCTCTGCTGTACTGGTATCAAACCCCAGGCAAAATGTCCTCTGCTGTACTGGTATCAATCCCCAGGCAAAATGTGCTCTGCCATAGTGTTATCAAACCCCAGGCAAAATGTTATCTGTTGTAGTGTTATCAAACCGCAGGCAAAATGTTATCTGTTGTAGTGTTATCAAACCCCAGGCAAAATGTCCTCTGCTAGTGTTATCAAACCCCAGGCAAAATGTGCTCTGCCATAGTGTTATCAAACCCCAGGCAGAATGTTATCTGTTGTAGTGTTATCAAACCCCAGGCAAAATGTTATCTGTTGTAGTGTTATCAAACCCCAGGCAAAATGTCCTCTGCTGTAGTGTTATCAAACCCCAGGCAAAATGTGCTCTGCCATAGTGTTATCAAACCCCAGGCAAAATGTTATCTGTTGTAGTGTTATCAAATCCCAGGCAAAATGTTATCTGTTGTAGTGTTATCAAATCCCAGGCAAAATGTTATCTGTTGTAGTGTTATCAAATCCCAGGCAAAATGTCCTCTGCTGTAGTGTTATCAAATCCCAGGCAAAATGTCCTCTGCTGTGGTGTTATCAAACCCCAGGCAAAATGTCCTCTGCTGTAGTGTTATCAAACCCCAGGCAAAATGTTATCTGTTGTAGTGTTATCAAATCTCAGGCAAAATGTCCTCTGTTGTAGTGTTATCAAACCCCAGGCAAAATGTCCTCTGCTGTAGTGTTATCAAACCCCAGGCAAAATGTTATCTGTTGTAGTGTTATCAAACCCCAGGCAAAATGTCCTCTGTTGTAGTGTTATCAAACCCCAGGCAAAATGTCCTCTGTTGTAGTGTTATCAAACCCCAGGCAAAATGTCCTCTGCTGTAGTGTTATCAAACCCCAGGCAAAATGTTATCTGCTGTGGTGTTATCAAACCCCAGGAAAAATGTCCTCTGCTGTAGTGTTATCAAACCCCAGGCAAAATGTTATCTGTTGTAGTGTTATCAAATCTCAGGCAAAATGTCCTCTGTTGTAGTGTTATCAAACCCCAGGCAAAATGTTATCTGTTGTAGTGTTATCAAACCCCAGGCAAAATGTGCTCTGCTGTAGTGTTATTCAGCACAAGACGCCCTCCAAAATACATCAAAGAACTCCATGGACAAAGGGAATATCGAGAGATAAAGTAAATTAATCAAAGTTTCATAATCACAATGACATCAACTAAAAACATCCCCAGAAAGAACCATTCTTATGCCCAAGGATTGGTTATAACATAAAAAGATGCATGAAGTGACATGTATCGAACCTAGCACACTAACCTGCGGGTGACACTGGATGACTGCAAACAGAGCCTCGTGGATGGACTCAAAGGTAGTGTGGTAACCTCCATGATCAGATGTTCAAGGGGGACAAACTGCAGGGCCCCCAGCACCAGGGTCACGTCGTGGGGGTTGGAGAGCATCCCCTCCCCATGACGGAGCAGAGTGTCTAACACTGGCATGGTCAGAGCAGCGGTCAGGGTTGTCTGCTTGCCAGACTCCTTCACTAGAAACTGAGAGAAGAGAGGACAGTGGGAGTTGAACCAGAGACAAAGGACAGAAAGAGAGAGAAATACTACATCCTGTGTGGGTTCTCAATGTACTAAGTGTAACCCAGAGAGAGAACAGAGAAAAACAGAAATACTGGAACACCAATTGGAGTGAGACAACATTCCTGTTTGTAAGTGTTGTGGATACAGTGAGGGATTTTAGTTGTGTATGGTAACACCTAACGTTAGTTATTCCTGCAGAGTTGCAGTGAGGTGAGAGGCAGCCATATTGATAAATGAAATCAGATTCAGTTTGATTAAATGGGACAGGTAGTCACTCTCCCTGCTGCATACTGAGACTGAAACAGGGAGGGAGACACTTACTGCTGCAGCCCAACATTGGCTTTCCACAGCTAAACCAATTCTTCCCCCAAATCACATCCAAGACACGGGAGACAGTGCAGAGCAGGAGAAGCGTGACATGCTTTGTAACGGACTGCCAGACTGTTTCTTTCTGCAATGCCCAAAGGGGGTTTCTACGCTAAATAGGAAACACATTTACCCTTCAATTCCATGTTAAGTCAATGCCAAAGCCAATCCAATGCTTTGTTTTGTCCCTCTTGAAGCATGGAAGCAGGTTTGTAAGTGAGGACACATTGTACCTTAACCATAACTAGATTTTGCATGATTCTACCTCAAATAATATTTTTCAGCGGCATTCATTTATTTGGATGAACAGTCCTCAATAAAGCACAGCACATCAAAAGTCACAGTGAATACTTACTACCAAGGAAGACATCATCTGAGATGCAATGAGTCAGAACACTTTTAAGCAGGTTTCTGGAATCAGGCAGCAAGAAACTTCGTTATTCGTTGTATTTTATTATTAATTTGTTTTCAAGAGAAATTCTGTGAAATTCTGAATGATGTCTGTTTTAGTCACCCATGTTTGTCAGTGATGGTACAGGACGTTAACATGGACATTTACTGGAGGGTTATTACAGCTATTATCAGCAGCAGGAAATCCCACAATGTACAGGTGAGCATCTCAGAACACGCTACCATTTCAGAACACGCTACCATCTCAGAACACGCTACCATCTCAGAACACACTACCATCTCAGAACACCCTACCATCTCAGAACACGCTACCATCTCAGAACACGCTACCATCTCAGAACACCCTACCATCTCAGAACACGCTACCATCTCAGAACACCCTACCATCTCAGAACACGCTACCATCTCAGAACACCCTACCATCTCAGAACACGCTACCATCTCAGAACACGCTACCATCTCAGAACACGCTACCATCTCAGAACACGCTACCATCTCAGAACACCCTACCATCTCAGAACACTCTACCATCTCAGAACACGCTACCATCTCAGAACACGCTACCATCTCAGAACACCCTACCATCTCAGAACACCCTACCATCTCAGAACACGCTACCATCTCAGAACACGCTACCATCTCAGAACACGCTACCATCTCAGAACACGCTACCATCTCAGAACACTCTACCATCTCAGAACACGCTACCATCTCAGAACACGCTACCATCTCAGAACACGCTACCATCTCAGAACACCCTACCATCTCAGAACACGCTACCATCTCAGAACACGCTACCATCTCAGAACACGCTACCATCTCAGAACACGCTACCATCTCAGAACACGCTACCATCTCAGAACACGCTACCATCTCAGAACACCCTACCATCTCAGAACAAGCTACCATCTCAGAACACGCTACCATCTCAGAACAAGCTACCATCTCAGAACACCCTACCATCTCAGAACACGCTACCATCTCAGAACACCCTACCATCTCAGAACACGATACCATCTCAGAACACCCTACCATCTCAGAACACGCTACCATCTCAGAACACCCTACCATCTCAGAACACTCTACCATCTCAGAACACTCTACCATCTCAGAACACGCTACCATCTCAGAACACCCAACCATCTCAGAACACGCTACCATCTCAGAACACGCTACCATCTCAGAACACTCTACCATCTCAGAACACTCTACCATCTCAGAACACGCTACCATCTCAGAACACCCTACCATCTCAGAACACGCTACCATCTCAGAACACGCTACCATCTCAGAACACGCTACCATCTCAGAACACGCTACCATCTCAGAACACCCTACCATCTCAGAACACGCTACCATCTCAGAACACTCTACCATCTCAGAACACTCTACCATCTCAGAACACGCTACCATCTCAGAACACGCTACCATCTCAGAACACGCTACCATCTCAGAACACACTACCAAGTCTGATCTCTTTTTCTTTTACTAGCTCTGACTTTGCTGATAGCTACGTTGTTGAGGAAAAGAGTACTTACTATGATTGTGATATGTGGTTGTCCCACCTAGCTATCTTAAGATGAATGCACTAACTGTAAGTGGCTCTGTATAAGAGTGTCTGCTAAATGACTAAAATGTCAATGTCAATCTAAAAATGAAAAAGAAACGTGCATTGTTGTGGAATGAGAGAGTGAAAAGAAGTGGAGCGATGAGACCAGGAAGACAATGGGGTGTCAGGATGGGCACAGCTCTCGTAGGATCTGCTGGCTGAAGTTCCTATAGAGACCCATGTGACTTAGACTCTCCTGGGGGATGCCCTCGCTAGGCTCATCCTGTAGGCAAGCGCAGGCCAGCTCGCTCCTCACCATCCCGGTCATCGCATCCACAGAGAAGGTCTGGCCTAGCAGACTAGCAGGCTGGCCTGGATGGCAGGGCCCATGACAGCAGTGCTCTTCCCCAGCAAGTGGCTCAGGGTCTCATCTAGCTGCTTGGTTTTGCTGAGGCTGGAGGTCATGGCCTGGCACAGCGTGTTCAAAGACGCAAGCAGGAGCTGTACAGAGAACAGTGTTTCCTGGGACAGTAGACAAAGCCATAACGGCCACCTTGCTATTGACCACGTAGGTGGGGCATTTCTCTTGGTTGAGACAGACACTGCTCATTCTGTGGATTATCAATAGGATCAGGGACTGGATGAAATCCTGGACGGTTTTTAGGAAAGTCAGCCAAGCAGAGCTGTCCACAGTTTGAGAGGCCCTTATTGCAGTGTGAAAGGAGAGCTGCCAAAGCTGCCTCCAAGAGGCTACTCCCATGCACAATCTTTAAAACATGATGGGAATTATTCCCTGCCAGAAGTGATCCCATGAGACTGAAGAGCTGATTCGGCAGATGTATTGTCACTGCAGGCTTCACGTCCTTATGTAGCTGTGTGTCTGTGACCATGAGGAATAAGAACAAAAAGAGCCCTGAAAAGTCTTCAGATGACATTCGATCTGGGTTAAGAGCATCGGTGACTTGAAGTAAGCTTAAAAGGTTATCGGCTTGACTTTGAGATAGGGTTATAGAGGCTCCAGTTGTACTAGAGCTCAGTATGTGTTGGGCTATGGCCTCCAGTCTCTTCAAAGCAGAGGGGGCTTCAGTGACATCACCGTCTGACTGAGTTACTGCACTTACTTTGTCTCCAGCTGTTGAACAACTGACTTCACTTAACTTCATGAGTGCTGGATGGCCTGGGGTCATGTCTGGGGTGCTGCTGAGAATCCCCACAATCCTTTGAGTGACACATCTGACCACAGCAGAGTAAGTAATGGGTAACTCGACCAGAATGAGGCTCTCAAGCAGATGTTTTAAAATGAGAGAGACAGACAGCTTCTCAGTGGTGTAGTCTGGTGTCTTCTGAAGTAAGGAGCTGAGGAGAACTTCAGCTACATGAAGCACTTTGTCCTCTGAGAAGTATAGCGAGATCATTAGTAGGTTTGTGGTAACTAGGTACCAATGTGCCACTGGGTAGATGCTGGCATCCATACTACTGACCTGGCAGTCCCATAGCTGGTCACTCTGCTGGCCAAGTTGAGGATCTTCTCTCCCCACAATGTGCTGGACTGCTCTGCGGAGGACATCTGAAGCTCTAGTCTGTCCTATAGCTCATGCTTAGGATAACTTTCTTAATTTGTTGGAGAGTGAGCAGTTTTTGCAAGAGGTGGGTCCTATGGAGAACAGGCTGTCGGAGCTCATCCACCGTAAGCGTCCTATGGAAAACAGGCTGTCGGATCTCACCCACTGCTGAGCGTCCAATGGAAAACAGGCTGTCGGAGCTCATCCACTGTAAGCGTCCTATGGAGAACAGGCTGTCGGAGCTCATCCACTGCTGAGCGTCCTATGGAGAACAGGCTGTCGGAGCTCCTCCACTGCTGAGCGTCCTATGGAGAACAGGCTGTCGGAGCTCCTCCACTGCTGAGCGTCCTATAGAGAACAGGCTGTCGGAGCTCCTCCACTGCTGAGCGTCCTATGGAGAACAGGCTGATGGAGCTCAGGCACCCTCATAGATATCATCCTAACCAACCTGCCCTCCAAATACACTTCTGCTGTCTTCAACCAGGATCTCAGCGATCACTGCCTCATTGCTTGCGTCTGTAGTGGGTCAGCGGTCAAACGACCTCCACTCATCACTGTCAAACGCTCCATGAAACACTTCAGCGAGCAGGCCTTTCTAATCAACCTGGCCTGGGTATCCTGGAAGGATATTGATCTCATTCCATCAATAGAAGATGCCTGGTTATTCTTTAAAAGTGCATTCCTCACAATCTTAAATAAGCATGCCTCATTCAAAAAATGTAGAACCAGGAACAGATATAGCCCGTGGTTCACTCCAGACCTGACTGCCCTTGACCAGCACAAAAACATCCTGTGGCGTACTGCACTAGCATCGAATAGACCCGGCGATATGCAACTTTTCAGGAAAGTTAGGAACCAATATTCACAGGCAGTTAGGAAAGCAAAGGCTAGCTTTTTCAAACAGAAATTTGCATCCTGCAGCACAAACTCCAAAATGTTCTGGGACACTGTAAAGTCCATGGAGAATAAGAGCACCTCATCCCAGCTGCCCACTGCACTGAGGCTAGGAAACACTGTCACCACCGATAAATCCACAATAATTGAGAATTTCAATAAGCATTTTTCTACGGCTGGCCATGCTTTCCACCTGGCCACCCCTACCCTGGTCAACAGCCCTGCATCCCCAACAGCATCTTGCCAAAGCCTCCCCCATTTCTCCTTCACCCAAATCCAGATAGCTGATGTTCTGAAAGAGCTGAAAAATCTGGACCCCTACAAATCAGCAGGGCTAGACAATCTGGACCCTCTCTTTCTAAAATTATCAGCCGAAATTGTTGCAACCCCTATTACTAGCCTATTCAAACTCTCTTTCGTATCGTCTGAGATCCCCAAAGATTGGAAAGCTGCCACGGTCATCCCCCTCTTCAAAGGGGAGACACTCTAGACCCAAACTGCTACAGACCTATATCTATCCTACCCTGCCTTTCTAAGGTCTTCGAAAGCCAAGTTAATAAACAGATCACTGACCATTTCGAATCCCACCGTACCTTCTCCACTATGCAATCTGGTTTCCGAGCTGGTCAGGGGTGCAAATCAGCCACGCTCAAGGTCCTAAACGATATCATAACCGCCATCAATGAGACAATACTGTGCAGCTGTATTCATCGAACTAGCCAAGGCTTTCGACTCCGTCAATCACCACATTCTTAGACTCAACAGCCTTGGTTTCTCAAATGACTGCCTCGCCTGGTTCACCAACTACTTCGCAGACAGAGTTCAGTGTGTCAAATCGGAGGGCCTGTTGTCTGCACCTATGGGGGTGCCACAGGGTTCAATTCTCACGCCGACTCTTTTTTTCTGTATACATCAATGATGTCACTCTTACTGCTGGTGATTCTCTGATCCACCTCTACGCAGACGACACCATTCTGTATACTTCTGGCCCTTCTTTGGACACTGTGTTAACTAACCTCCAGACGAGCTTCAATGCCATACAACACTCCTTCCGTGGCCTCCAACTGCTTTTAAATGCAAGTAAAACTAAATGCATGCTCTTCAACCGATCGTTGCCCGCACCTACCCGCCCGTCCAGTATCACTACTCTGGACGGTTCTGACTTAGAATACGTTGACAACTACAAATACCTTGGTGTCTGGTTAGACTGTAAACTCTCCTTCCAGACTCACATTAAGCATCTCCAATCCCAAATTAAATCTAGAATTGGCTTCCTATTTCGCAACAAAGCATCCTTCACTCATGCCGCCAAACATACCCTCGTAAAACTGACCATCCTGCCGATCCTTGACTTCAGCGATGTCATTTACAAAATAGCCTACAACACTCTGCTCAGCAACTTGGATGCAGTCTATCACAGTGCCATCCGTTTTGTCACCAAAGCCCCATATACTACCCACCACTGCGACCTGTTCGCTCTCGTTGGCTGGTCCTCACTTCATATTCGTCACCAAACCCACTGGCTCCAGATCATCTATACGTCTTTGTAAGGTAAAGCCCCGCCTTATCTCAGCTCGCTGGTCACCATAGCAGCACCCATCCGTAGCACGCGCTCCAGCAGGTATATTTCACTGGTCACCCCCAAAGCCAATTCATCCTTTGGCCGCCTTTCCTTCCAGTTCATAGCCCATCTGTAAATAGCCCATCCAACTACCTCATCCCCATATTGTTATTTATTTTTTGCTCCTTTGCACCCCAGTATCTCCACTTGCACATTCATCTTCTGCACATGTATCACTCCATTGTTTATTTGCTAAATTGTAATTATTTCGCCACAATGGCCTATTTATTGCCTTACCTCTCTTATCTTTCCTAATTTGCACACACTGTACATAGACTTTTTCTCTATTGTGTTATTGACTGTATGTTTGTTTATTCCATGTGTAACTCTGTGTTGTTATTTGTGTCGCACTGCTTTGCTTTATCTTGGCCAGGTCGCAGTTGTAAATGAGAACTTGTTCTCAACTAGCCTGGTTAAATAAAGGTGGGGAAAAAAAGAAAAGAAAAATAAATCCACTGCTGAGCGTCCTTTGCACTGACTCTGGAAGAACAGGCTGTCGGAACTCATCCACTGCTGGGTGGCAGATGACAGCCAGGAGCTCCTCAGCTTGGCGTAGGTCAGGAGAACAGAGGAGATGAAGGCCTCGTGTGCCTTCCTAACCCGTGGCTCTGTGCAGTTGGAGTCAATCCATCCTGCTGACAGCAGCTCGTCCACGTCCGGCTCTATGATCAGGTGGTTGAGACTGAGCAGGGCTTTTAGACAGCGGTACCATGCTGATATAATGGGATTGGGCATTGTCAAACAACATCCTAACCACCTTCCTATAGAAAAACAACTGAACCTCCTTGTGCTTTATCCTGTCAGCCGCCACATTGTAAATGTCTCCCGTCAAGCATAAATTCAAGAGGTTCTCCAAAGCCAGCAGAGCTAAGCTGCAGTTTTCACCATCAAACATGTCTTTGCGAGTCACCACGTTAATGAAATCCACCGCGGTGATTAACTGTGTTCTTTATTATCCTCTCCTTTACAGTAGGCGTACAATGAGAACCTGAAGAACAGCGGGAGGGAACTCGACCACACCGCATAATGGAGAGCAGTGTCACAGAGCTTTGTAAGTATTGAGTGGATTGGGGAGAGTAGGCCCTTCCCTGCCAGCCCTTTCTTCATCCCTGGCTCCTCCTTATACACCTGGAGGTGGTCTGGCAGGAAGAGGGCAGACTGCCGGATGGTATCCACCTTACCACGGATGTCCCTACTCAGGTGCTAGCCAACACGTGGGTCATCCTCGGCCATCCAGGCCCTGATGGTCAGTAGGTCCCTGAATGTGACAGAGAGGACTGGGGAGGACAGGATGCCCTTACAGAAGCTCAGCACAGTGGAGACAGACGCTGAGGAGGTCTCTGAGGCAACTCCTGAATCCTTTCAATTATAACCTGGAGAGAAATAAATGTTAGAAATCATGACATTTAATAAAACACTTGTATCATCAGTGTAAAATGGGCATGGTTCAGTTTTTCTACCCGGGGTGTCTTGGGGTTTTTCAGCATAATGTGAATACCAGAGTAAATGGAAGCCATACTGTACATGAAACAAGGCCTGTGGAAAGGGAGAGATTGACCTGAGTCAATACAGTTCTGAGACTAAAGGAATGTTATCTTATTTGGCCAGCAGAGGGAGTCGTTTCCTTAAAGTTAAATTATGACAATAAGGAAGCTGGTGAATGATGGAGCTGGTGAATAATGGAGCTGGTGAATAATGGAGCTGGTGAATGATGGAGCTGGTGAATAATGGAGCTGGTGAATGATGGAGCTGGTGAATAATGGAGCTGGTGAATAATGGAGCTGGTGAATAATGGAGCTGGTGAATAATGGAGCTGGTGAATGATGGAGCTGGTGAATAATGGAGCTGGTGAATAATGGAGCTGGTGAATGATGGAGCTGGTGAATGATGGAGCTGGTGAATAATGGAGCTGGTGAATAACGGAGCTGGTGAATGATGGAGCTGGTGAATAATGGAGCTGGTGAATAATGGAGCTGGTGAATGATGGAGCTGGTGAATAATGGAGCTGGTGAATGATGGAGCTGGTGAATAATGGAGCTGGTGAATAATGGAGCTGGTGAATGGACTTGAAATAGGAAGTATCTTCATGATTGTGAAATATAAATGTACCATGCCTGGAGTGTACTGGTCAAATAAACTTGTAATCAGATTTTTTTTTTTATAAAACGTAGCCAATACCAAATCAAATCAAATCAAGCCTTATTTCTACAGCACATTTCAGACATGGAATGCAACACAATGAGCTTCACAGGAAAAAGCAAATAATGACAATGAAAATAAAAACTGAAACATTTACTACACAACAAACATGAGGATAAAAACTAAAGAATAACACAAATGGAATGACTAAAAAGCCCCTTAAGGAAAAGCAAAGCTAAAAAGGTGTGTTTTAATAATAAATGTAGTGTACTGCAGTTGAACAGCAGTTTTGCTGCACTCTTACATTGCAAACTTACTGCAGCAAATAAAACTGTTATTTTGGAAGCAGTGTCTACCTCATGCAAATACTGCAATCTTTTTTTGTAATGGTTCTAGACCTTGGGATAGTTAAAAGTCCAGTGCCAGAGGACCTGAGGGACCTACTGTGTACATAACTTAAAAGCATGTCTGACATGTATAGGGGTGCACAATCGTGGATTGATTTAAAAACCAATAGAAATATCTTAAAATGAATTCTAAATCTCACAGGCAGTAGTTTTTAGGTAGACCAGACAGGAGAGCATTGCAGTAGTCAAGCCTGCTTGTAATAAAAGCATGGATGAGTCTCTCTGTATCAACCTGAGAGAAAACATAGGCTACTACCTGATGAGCTACTATATAACTATAACTAAGGTATACGATTGTTGCTGCAATGCTGACATCTGTCAAAATGACCTGTCAGGTCAAAGAAGTTAATAAATACATGTGAATGTCATTCATATTTAGTGTGTCATGAGGTTGTAACAAAACTGAAGGAGACGCTAGTAAGAACAAACGAGAATCACATGAACCTATTTGATCAAGAAAACATGGTGCAGATGAGGCAATGTCTGAACAATTCAAACGCTGCTCATTTTAATAAAATGCACAATTATGTGTTTGTTAGAAAATGGTGTTCTTCTTCATCTTCTATGATAAAATGGTGGTCCGCAAACAAACGTTAAAGATATTCTCTTGACAAAACTTTATTAATGAGGAATTTGCCCTCAGTGGTGGAAATGACACCACTACTAAAGGACAGGTATATTTTGTGGAAATAATATATATTGATACAGATTTTATATTATTGAGTCTTTCTCTAGAAGATAACATTACATCATGTGTAATTATTCATGTTTTCTCATAGAAAAACATAGTAGCTCAAAAGTCTGGGTCAGGGACGAGGGCAAAACAGTAAAATTGAGGTATAAAATGCATCTGAAAAATAGCTCAAATACTTGATAGAGAGGTGTTGAAAAACATATGGGGTGATTGTAGTGTGAACTTAACATATAAAGAATAAAAACATATTTTTTTATAAAATCCACAAAATTGACCCTGAGGACATAGAAGTTCCTGTAGTTGCCCAAAGCATGCTAAGCAGTCTGTCATTTTTCTCTAAAAACAGCAGAAGCGTCATTTCCATCACATTAATTTCCATCACATTAATTTCCATCACAAACTTAACTGTGATGGAAATGACAGAACATGGTGGAAATAACAAAAATACATTATGTTATTACTTTTTACTTTTTTAAACTTTAGGCTTATTTAGTCATGTTTTAAATTACTTTCATCTAGAAAATGCTCCAAGGTATGCGCAATTGGAAAACTTTAGTATTTTTCTTTGTTTTTAGAAGATGCCACATAAAACAGCACAGAGGTCACAGACATAGAAACAAAATAAAAAATGATCCTATACGATACCAGGAACATCTGCAAAAAGACAGGAAGAGATACTGGAAGAAAAAAAAGGGAGAAGTGATATCTATCTTCGAGCTTACAAAACGAGAACAAAGAAGCAAGAGATGGTTATAGAAATAGAAGACAGACTTTAAAGAGAACAGTTGCAATGGAGACCTACCTATCAGACAACACAACACCTCAGTCACCAGATGGAGACCTACCTATCAGACAACACAACACCTCAGTCACCAGATGGAGACCTACCTATCAGACAACACCTCAGTCACCAGATGGAGACCTACCTATCAGACAACACCTCAGTCACCAGATGGAGACCTACCTATCAGGCAACACACCACCTCAGTCACCAGATGGAGACCTACCTATCAGACAACACCTCAGTCACCAGATGGAGACCTACCTATCAGACAACACAACACCTCAGTCACCAGATGGAGACCTACCTATCAGGCAACACAACACCTCAGTCGCCAGATGGAGACCTACCTATCAGGCAACACAACACCTCAGTCACCAGATGGAGACCTACCTATCAGGCAACACACCACCTCAGTCACCAGATGGAGACCTACCTATCAGACAACACAACACCTCAGTCACCAGATGGAGACCTACCTATCAGACAACACACCACCTCAGTCACCAGATGGAGACCTACCTATCAGACAACACCTCAGTCACCAGATGGAGACCTACCTATCAGACAACACCTCAGTCACCAGATGGAGACCTACCTATCAGACAACACAACACCTCAGTCACCAGATGGAGACCTACCTATCAGGCAACACAACACCTCAGTCGCCAGATGGAGACCTACCTATCAGGCAACACACACTCTCAGTCACCAGATGGAGACCTACCTATCAGGCAACACACCACCTCAGTCACCAGATGGAGACCTACCTATCAGACAACACAACACCTCAGTCACCAGATGGAGACCTACCTATCAGACAACACAACACCTCAGTCACCAGATGGAGACATACCTATCAGGCAACACAACACCTCAGTCACCAGATGGAGACCTACCTATCAGACAACACAACAACTCAGTCACCAGATGGAGACCTACCTATCAGACAACACAACACCTCAGTCACCAGATGGAGACCTACCTATCAGACAACACCTCAGTCACCAGATGGAGACCTACCTATCAGACAACACCTCAGTCACCAGATGGAGACCTACCTATCAGGCAACACACCACCTCAGTCACCAGATGGAGACCTACCTATCAGACAACACCTCAGTCACCAGATGGAGACCTACCTATCAGACAACACAACACCTCAGTCACCAGATGGAGACCTACCTATCAGGCAACACAACACCTCAGTCGCCAGATGGAGACCTACCTATCAGGCAACACAACACCTCAGTCACCAGATGGAGACCTACCTATCAGGCAACACACCACCTCAGTCACCATATGGAGACCTACCTATCAGACAACACAACACCTCAGTCACCAGATGGAGACCTACCTATCAGACAACACAACACCTCAGTCACCAGATGGAGACATACCTATCAGGCAACACAACACCTCAGTCACCAGATGGAGACCTACCTATCAGACAACACAACACCTCAGTCACCAGATGGAGACCTACCTATCAGACAACACCTCAGTCACCAGATGGAGACCTACCTATCAGACAACACCTCAGTCACCAGATGGAGACCTACCTATCAGGCAACACACCACCTCAGTCACCAGATGGAGACCTACCTATCAGACAACACCTCAGTCACCAGATGGAGACCTACCTATCAGACAACACCTCAGTCACCAGATGGAGACCTACCTATCAGGCAACACACCACCTCAGTCACCAGATGGAGACCTACCTATCAGACAACACCTCAGTCACCAGATGGAGACCTACCTATCAGACAACACAACACCTCAGTCACCAGATGGAGACCTACCTATCAGGCAACACAACACCTCAGTCACCAGATGGAGACCTACCTATCAGGCAACACAACACCTCAGTCACCAGATGGAGACATACCTATCAGGCAACACAACACCTCAGTCACCAGATGGAGACCTACCTATCAGGCAACACACCACCTCAGTCACCAGATGGAGACCTACCTATCAGGTAACACACCACCTCAGTCACCAGATGGAGACCTACCTATCAGGCAACACACCACCTCAGTCACCAGATGGAGACCTACCTATCAGGCAACACACCACCTCAGTCACCAGATGGAGACCTACCTATCAGGCAACACTCCACTTCAGTCACCAGATGGAGACCTACCTATCAGGCAACACTCCACCTCAGTCACCAGATGGAGACCTACCTATCAGGCAACACACCACCTCAGTCACCAGATGGAGACCTACCTATCAGGCAACACTCCACCTCAGTCACCAGATGGAGACCTACCTATCAGGCAACACAATACCTCAGTCACCAGATGGAGACCTACCTATCAGGCAACACTCCACCTCAGTCACCAGATGGAGACCTACCTATCAGGCAACACAACACCTCAGTCACCAGATGGAGACCTACCTATCAGGCAACACAACACCTCAGTCACCAGATGGACACCTACCTATCAGGTAACACACCACCTCAGTCACCAGATGGAGACCTACCTATCAGGCAACACACCACCTCGGTCACCAGATGGAGACCTACCTATCAGGCAACACACCACCTCAGTCACCAGATGGAGACCTACCTATCAGGCAACACACCACCTCAGTCACCAGATTGAGACCTACCTATCAGGCAACACACCACCTCAGTCACCAGATGGAGACCTACCTATCAGGCAACACACCACCTCAGTCACCAGATGGAGACCTACCTATCAGGCAACACAACACCTCAGTCACCAGATGGAGACCTACCTATCAGGCAACACACCACCTCAGTCACCAGATGGAGACCTACCTATCAGGCAACACAACACCTCAGTCACCAGATGGAGACCTACCTATCAGACAACACAACACCTCAGTCACCAGATGGAGACATACCTATCAGGCAACACAACACCTCAGTCACCAGATGGAGACCTACCTATCAGGCAACACAACACCTCAGTCACCAGATGGAGACCTACCTATCAGACAACACCTCAGTCACCAGATGGAGACCTACCTATCAGACAACACAACACCTCAGTCACCAGATGGAGACCTACCTATCAGGCAACACTCCACCTCAGTCACTAGATGGAGACCTACCTATCAGGCAACACAACACCTCAGTCACCAGATGACCTGCAGCCAGAACACGAGGCCATCATACCTGCCCCTAACTTACCTGCCCTGATGCACACCCTGATACCCCTTCCTCATCGTCTGCAACAGGAAGGAGAAGTCAAATACTTGCTGGAAGGAAAAAGGTTGGAAGAGGTCGCTCAAAAACATAGAGATCTTTGCATGACAAATGGCAAACTTGATAAAAGCTTAACGGAAAACTGAGAAATACAAAAAAAGATCTGATCAACTGATGAAGAAAATGGAGAGATAAGATTCCCCAAAGGCAAAGATAAAACAGAAAATGAAGGGAACTCCGAAGAACTTGAGAAGGATTTTATTGTTTCAAAATGCCATCATTGCAGAGTTAAAGCAAAAGTATCAAAAAATGTGCAGTGCCAAGGACAAACAAGTGGCTTCAAAAATGCTCAGAGGCAACATCCTGAGAAAGTATGGCCTGGTCAAAGCTGCAAACAGAGAATTTGGATTTTTAGCAAAAGCATTGAGGGCAAATTAAAACAGGCCAACCAGTCTTCAATACTCCAGGAAAAAGCAGTGTTACATAATTAGCACAGCCACAGAAGAGAAAATCACTAGATTCTATGAACGTGATGTCAACAGTAGAGCAACAACAAGGAAAAAAGACACACTAACGAGGAACAAGAAAATAAAGCAGAAGTGCTTCTTTAATGGCACAATTCAGAACCTTTATCAGGATTTTAAGAGGGAATATTCAGATATTAAAATGTCCTACCATGAATTCTTTAAAATACGTATTTTTGGGTTGTCAAGTCAACAGTCCAGGATAGGGACACGTGCCACATGCAAAACCCACGCCAATGTCCAGTTCATGGTGGACAAACTACAGCATCACAAAGTGATCAGCTGCAGCAACAATGAGAACCTTATTGAGTCTTTGTGCTGTGAGAACCTGAAGTAAGAATGTATGTAAAGAGAGTGCTCCCTTTGCCAAGCCAAAGAGCTTAAAACATCTGACTTTGATGCTGGTGAGCAGACATGGTGGTTTGAGTGGAAAAACAAAGCTGAAGAGAGAGAGAAGGAAAAACAAAGAGGGAAACATGGAGAAGTTCACTGTACATTTGACAGAATAACAAAAGGTGTGTGGCACACTGCATATTCTACTGGAGGACTTCTCCAAAGGATTGAAACAGAAGTTGGGGAAGAAGATATGTACAACATTCGACACCAATACTCCAAACTGAGAGAATTAAGAGAACCTGTGGAAAGAGGAGATCATTGTGCATACTGACTTTGCAAAGAACTCAGGGGTGCAACTTTCACTGGGGATGAGGACGGGGGGACATGTCCCCCTCACATTCTGAAATTGCATTTTTGTCCCCTCCAGTTTTATCATTTGAATGTGATACAAAATGAGGCAACGGTGTGCTTTAGGACCATGCAGACACCTCCGAGCGGTTGGGTAGGCTGTTTGGAATGTTTATCCGACTAATAATTATTCCCCCCCCCCCCCCTTCTAAAACCAAAGCTGTGCCACTGAGAGAACTACCTGTGTAAATACACCAGTGAAATCCAGGCAGTTCACTTTGGTGATTCTCACATGCAGGTGACCCTCCACACCAGTGTTGGATATACCACAAATGATACCGTTTCACTTTGCTCACTGAGCTCTGCAATCTGGGCTCATCTTTGAAAAACACTGGCCTACGTCCTTGAGCTCTGCCCACTTTTGGAATCTTTCTTTTTCTTAAATTAATTACATGTTTTACAATGGTTGTTGTTCAAAATGTTTGCAATAAAATATTGTTTTCATAAGTTATTTTTACATAGATGTCTTTTCCACCACACCTTGTCATTTCCAAGGGTAAATTAGTATATTATGTATAATATACATTGATTGATTTGTTTTAGATAGGGAAATCATATGGTTGTTATCATAATCTCACTAAAAGGTTGGGTGGAAATATCTTTTTTTTTAATGATAAATACATATTTTCAGCAGTCACAAAGGAAAGTTTATACATTCAGGCATTATGTTGAATTATTAATTTTAGGAAAACCTTAAAAAGCACTTAAAATAATATTCAGTGCAAGTTCATGTACAAATGTATAAGAAATGTGTTAAAAAATAATTGTATGATATTTCATTTTCAACTAAAATGGATGTTTAATGATGTGATGGAAATGACATTTGTCTATGGCTGTCTGAGAAAAATGATGAAAATATATCAATTCCTGAATAGTACGATCGCAGCCATTATCGGATATTATTTCCAGACAAATCAAAGATGATTATAATACTGGTAAAATGGTGCTTCAAAACATTTTAATTTCTGAAAGCTTGCCGGGCCAAAGTGCCCGAAGTTGCAGAATCACCCAAATACTGAATTTGTTAAACCATTTTTCTGGAATACCCCTCGGAAGAGGAAATCGCATTAGCAGAGCTTTTAGTTATGAACGACCTTCATCCATTCACCAAAATGTTTTAGATAATGCAAATAAAGCACACACCATTTCATAACCACTATTTTGACTTTAATGAATGAAGTTATTTTGTTTAATTGGAAACACATATACACATGGTTCATTTACGTTTGAAAACCCGGAAATAGCTCAACCCCAGCTCATTAATAAATGAACAAATCACACTTAAATAAAAAACTTATTCTCAATCGCTTAGCTCACCTAAACATCTGTTTAATTGTCTGTTTTGTTGAATAGGGATGAGCTTGTTCTACTTTGAGCTGATGAAGGGTTATGGAGCAGGGCCACGGCTGTGGGAGCTACTGGACAAGAAGCCTGATTTCCCCCTTAATGGTCAGCATCATTCCCCTCTAATTCTAGACCACACTGAGACAGCATTGTGCAAAACACCATAGCTACAGCACACTTCACACTCCTCTGCATCTAAACGGGCATGTCCTTTTTCCTCCTCATTTCTCTATAGAGGGTATTGTGCTGAGGCCGGAGCAACTGAAGGGTAATCTGGAGTTCCAGAATGTCTCCTTTGCCTACCCGACCCGCAAAGATGCCCCTATCTTCCAGGACCTTAGTCTCTCCGTGCCTGCCGGCTCTGTCATGGCCGTGGTAGGCCCCAGCGGCTCGGGCAAATCCACCCTGGTCTCCCTGCCTGCTGGCTCTATGACCCAGACTCAGGTGAGGACAGCAGCCAGGAGGTCATCTCTTACAGCAGCTTCATGCTGTAAGAGCATGAAGCTGCTCGCATTTCGCAATTTGATTTGATGTCACTGTGTGCATGTGTCTTCCATTTCATCAAGTCTTCTGATTTTGAGATCCCTGTTTTGCTCTGTAGGTGTGATCACTATTGACGGGCATGATGTGAGAGATTTGAATCCTTATTGGCTGAGGAGTCACATTGGAACTGTTAGTCAGGTAATTGGTCACATGATGACATTATTAGTTGACCACATGTTCCCATTATTGTGGCTGAGCTGGTGTTGTGAGGTGTGGTCTGTCCCTGTACTCTGTGGGTCTGCAGGAGCCTGTCCTCTTCTCCTGTTCCATCGCTGAGAACATTGTCTATGGAGCGCCCAACTCTGACACGGTCACAGTTCAGGAAATCCACCGGGCTGCACAGATCGCCAACGCCTACGAGTTTGTCCGAGGTTTCCTCCCGAAGGCTTTGACTCAGTGGTGGGAGAGAAGGGTGTTCTACTGTCAGGTGAGACAAATACATAGATTTCCTGATGATGGTGTTGGACTTCACTCGACATTCTCAAGCCTGAATGATCTGACTACAGACAGATATGGGTTTTATTATGAAGTTCTTCATCATAGCTTCTTTAACCTGTTTAGGATAGGGGGCAGTATTTTCACGGCCGGATAAAAAACGTACCCGATTTAATCTGGTTATTACTCCTGCCCAGAAACTAGAATATGCATATAATTGTTTGATTTGGATAGAAAACACCCTAAAGTTTCTAAAACTGTTTGAATGGTGTCTGTGAGTATAACAGAACTCATATGGCAGGCCAAAACCTGAGAAGATTCTATACAGGAAGTGCCCTCTCTGACCATTTCTTGGCCTTCTATAGCCTCTTTATCAAAAACAGAGGATCTCTGCTGTAACGTGACATTTTCTAAGGCTCCCATAGGCTCTCAGAAGGCGCCAGAACGGGGAATGATGACTCCGCAGTCCCTGGGCGGAAAACAGTAGCGCATTTGGATAGTGGTCGATCTGAGAACAATGACACGGGTGCGCGCATGCACGTGAAGACACCATTTTCTTCTTTGAATGAAAACAACGTCTCCCGGTCGGAATATTATCGCTATTTTACGAGAAAAATCGCATAAAAATTGATTTTAAACAGCGTTTGACATGCTTCGAAGTACGGTAATGGAATAATTAGAATTTTTTTGTCACGATACGTGCCGGCGCGTCACCCTTCGGATAGTGTCTTGAACGCAAGAACAAAACGCCGCTATTTGGATATAACTATGGATTATTTGGAACCAAAACAACATTTGTTGTTGAAGTAGAAGTCCTGGGAGTGCATTCTGACGAAGAACAGCAAAGGTAATCCAATTTTTCTTATAGTAAATCTGAGTTTGGTGAGTGCCAAACTTGGTGGGTGTCAAAATAGCTAGCCTGTGATGGCCGGGCTATCTACTCAGAATATTGCAAAATGTGCTTTCACCGAAAAGCTATTTTAAAATCGGACACTGCGATTGCATAAAGGAGTTCTGTATCTATAATTCTTACAATAATTGTTATGTTTTTTTGTGAACGTTTATCGTGAGTAATTTAGTAAATTCACCGGAGGTTTTCGGTGGGTATGCTAGTTCTGAACATCACATGCTAATGTAAAAAGCTGGTTTTTGATATAAATATGAACTTGATTGAACAAAACATGCTTGTATTGTATAACATAATGTCCTAGGAGTGTCATCTGATGAAGCTCATCAAAGGTTAGTGCTGCATTTAGCTGTGGTTTTGGTTTTTGTGACATTATATGCTAGCTTGAAAAATGGGTGTCTGATTATTTCTGGCTGGGTACTCTCCTGACAAAAAGGCTTTTGTTGTAAAGCCTTTTTGAAATCGGACAATGTGGTTAGATAAAGGAGAGTCTTGTCTTTAAAATGGTGTAAAATAGTCATATGTTTGAAAAATTGAAGTTTTGGGATTTTTGAGGAGTTTGTAATTCGCGCCACGCCCTATCATTGGATATTGGCGAGGCGTTCCGCTAGCCGCAGTCCTTCTCAAATAGTGGGGCGCGCCCCCCTGGGGGGGCTCGGAGCGATGCCAGGGGGGGCGCGTGACCCCGGGGAACATGCTTTTTCTTGCCGGGGGAGTAGTTTTTTTTTTTAACCGAACAAGAGCACACAGCACAGAGCAGGAGATATGAAGTGCAGATAACAAACCCTTAAGAGACACCATGGAAAAATATTTAACAGGGATGAAAAGAAAGGCGGAGAGAGACGGAGATAATGAGACAAACGTAAGTCTCCCGAAAGCTAAGACGAGGAAATATGACGAAGCGTATGTAGCGCTTGGCTTCACCGTGACTACGGTGGGAGACGAGGAAAGACCGGTATGTTTACTGTGTCTAAAAATGTTGGCAGCGAACAGCATGAAGCAAAATAAATTAAGGCGTCACTTAAAGACATTACACCCCAATCACGCTGATAAGCCGCTTGAGTTTTTTCAGCGAAAACTTGCCGAATATTGTCAACAATCGTCCCGCTTTGTGAATGCTTCTTCAGTAAACCAGCGAGCACTGTTAGCATCATATAAGGTGGCGTACCAAATTGCTCAGTGCAAAAAACCCCACTCCATAGCAGAGGAGCTGATACTGCCTGCAGCATTAGACATGGTCTCTGTCATGCTGGATGACGCAAGTGCTGCAAAAATAAAAACTATCCCTCTGTCCACTGACACTGTCGCCAGACGTATAAATGACATTGCTAACGATCTTACAGAACAGCTGGTAGATAAACTCAAAGACAAACGTTTTGCCTTACAGTTCGATGAAGCAACTGACAGCAACAAAGACTGTTTGTTTATCGCTTATGTACGTTTTGACATGACAAACTCCCTGTGTGAGGATCTACTTTTTTGTAAATATGTCAGAGACAGAGCCACAGCTGAAGAGCTATTCAAGATGCTGGCCTGCTTCCTGACTGAGAATGGGCTAAAGTGGGAGAACTGCATTGGTGTTTGCAGTGATGGTGCACAGACCATGGCAGGGATGAGAAAAGGACTTCGGGCACTCATCAAGAGGGCCTCACCTAATGCTGAGTGGACACACTGTGTTATACACAGAGAAGCACTGGCATCAAGGCACCTTTCCTCTGAATTAAGTGAGGTTATGACTGACATTGTAGGTGTAGTCAATTTTATAAAGACCAGACCACTAAAAACAAGAGTCTTCTCTGCTATCTGTGAGGAGATGGGAGCTGAACATCAAGCTGTGCTGTTTCACAGTGAAGCAAGGTGGCTGTCACGAGGAAAAGTCTTGTCCCGAGTTTTTGAGCTCAGAGAGCAGATAAGAATGTTTTTGGAGCAGGAGCACAAGTATGACATCACAGAAAAATTTAGTGATGAGAACTTCCTGGCAAAACTGGCCTACCTGAGTGACATATTTGGAAAGCTAAATGAACTAAATCTACAGCTTCAAGGGAAAGATAAACACCTCCCTCAGGTCACAGACAAGATCAGCTCTTTCACTCGAAAGCTTGCAATGTGGGGCAGGCGACTTGATGAAGGAAATACTGATTCATTCCAGAACCTGCATGAATTTGTTGACACTACTGACTATGATGCCACCTCAGTGATTCCATATATTAAGGAGCATATTTCATCACTGATGGGATTCTTTAAAAAGTACTTCCCTGAAAACAGTTCCCAATATGACTGGGTGAGAGATCCTTTCAATGCACCAGCTCCAACTGGTTTCAGCTCTGCAGAGGAGGACCAGTTCATTGATATGACGTCTGACTCCACATTCAGACTGAGGTTCACATCACAGACACTGAGTGAATTCTGGCTGAGTGTAGAGAGGCAGTATCCAATCTTAGGGCAGAGGGCCATGGGCATTCTTCTTCCTTTTGCAACATCTTATCTTTGTGAGACTGGCTTCTCTGCTGTTGCTGCACTGAAGACCAAGTACAGGTCCCAGCTAAACAATCAAATCAAAATCCAATTTATTTATATAGCCCTTCGTATATCAGCTGAAATCTCAAAGTGCTGTACAGAAACCCAGCCTAAAACCCCAAACAGCAAGCAAAGCATGTGAAAGAGGCACGGTGGCTAGGAAAAACTCCCTAGGAAAAACTCCCTAGAAAGGCCAAAAACCTAGGAAGAAACCTAGAGAGGAACCAGGCTATGAGGGGTGGCCAGTCCTCTTCTGGCTGTGCTGGGTGGATATTATAACAGAACATGGTCAAGATGTTAAAATGTTCATAAATGACCAGCATGGTCAAATAATAATAATCATTGTAGTTGTCGAGGGTGCAACAAGCACGTCCGGTGAACAGGTCAGGGTTCCGTAGCCGCAGGCAGAACAGTTGAAACTGGAGCAGCAGCATGGCCAGGTGGACTGGGGACAGCAAGGAGCCATCATGCCAGGTAGTCCCGAGGCATGGTCCTAGGGCTCAGGTCCTCCGAGAGAAAGAAAGAAAGAGAGAATTAGAGAGAGCATATTTAAATTCACACAGGACACCGGATAAGACAAGAGAATACTCCAGATGAAACAGACTGACCCTAGCCCCCCGGCACATAAACTACTGCAGCATAAATACTGGAGGCTGAGACAGGAGGGATCAGAAGATGAGCAGGAGCTGAGAGTTGCAGTATCATGCTTCAAACCCCGCTTCGAAAAGTTGTGCTCTGCAAAACGTGCTCATTGTAGCCATTAATCCTGACTTCCTCATTTTGATAAAAAAAAAATCAGCACAAATTGTTTTATTCATTTTTGTTTTATAGGTCAAAATGTTTCATATATTGTGCTCCTGAGTTAATGTTGCTGATCAATTTGAATTTATTATTATTTATTGATTATAATTAATTTTATTTTTCAGTATCAAATGGTCAAAAAAAAATTACAGTTTAAGTAAGGGTTGAATTTGTTTTTAAATTTCAGGCAAATTGATGCACTTGAAGTCTTTTCTGTTACAAACTAAAAAAAACAATGTTAATAAAGTTATTCTTTGTTGTAAGTTGATCTATATTTCTTTCTTTTTTCTTTTTTCGTTTTCTTTAATGTTAATAAGGATACAATGTTATGCAGAGGTGTACTTATAACAATTTTATAGACAAATGATACTATTTACAGTCGCGGCGGAGAGTTGGGGGGGCGCGAAATGTTTACTTCTTCCTAGGGGGGGCGTAACAGAAAATAATTGAGAAGCACTGCGCTAGCGGAACATCTAGATGTAAGAGGTTTTAACAGCTGGAATGGAATGACTTATTTTACTTGAACCAACAGGTGGTCAAAAAAAGAGAATTGCTATCGCAAGGGCTCTGCTCAAGGTAATTTAATTACACCCAATTGCATGTGTCAACAATGGATGTTTTTAGTTATATGAGCTAAAGTAATAATGTTTACTTTCCTCCCTTCCTTCAGAACCCCAAGATACTTCTACTTGATGAGGCTACAAGGTAAGAGATATGCATAATCACATCACATGTTTTATTTCAGCCTATTCCTCTTCATTTTGGACAGTTAAGCATTTCCCCCCCTATTCTTCAGTGCCCACGATGCAGAGAATGACTTCCTGGTCCAGGAGGCTCTGGAGCGGCTCATGGATGGGCGCAAGGTGCTGATCATCGCCCACCGCCTCACCACCATCCAGAACGCTGACGCCGTGGCGGTGCTGGGCCAGCGGTGTGTGGTGGACTGTGGTCAGCACGCACAGCTCCTGGGCAACCGCCAAGGCCTCTTCAGAAAGCTGATGGAGAAACAAACCTTCTTCCAAGAGGGGCAAAAGCAAGCATTGAAAAGAGCAGAGGACAGGGGAGCTCTTAAAATGTAGAGAAAGTGCCTTTACAGTAGCTGTGTGGTGACGTGCTCTGCTACACTCCTCAGTACGTCAGTGTGTGAATCAGATGAAGCTGCATGTGCATATCAAATTGAACATGGATGATTTTGGACATGTGTTAAATTTGAGTACTGCAGATATCTTATATAACTGCTGGGATTCATTTTGAGATGGCTTCTCTTCTTGAGGACACCCAACTCATTGAGGATCCTCAAGAGGTTAGTGTTTCCTGAAAATATGAAGGACATTAAAACTCTGAAGTACGTCACGTAAATATTGTCAATTAGACGGGCCTATTTCCAAGACACTGCAAACATACAGAGAACTGAAATACAAGCTAAATTGTCATAAATGTAGATGATAATCAAATAACATCTTACATTCCAGGTGACAAAGCAATGAATGAACCGCCACTGATCAGTTATGAAAATGATGTGCATATCCATGAAAATATTCTGCTATTCAAATGTGCTTTTGGGTCTTTGCTACCAGTTTGGGAAACATGTCTGAACAATCTAACATTCAGTAGGTAACATTTTATTCAAATCTATGTATTGCCCTAGCTAACACACCTGACTCCAATAATCAACTAATCATGATATTCAGTTTAGAATGTAATTCATTTAATCAGCTGTGTTTTGCTAAGGATGGGGTAAAAAAGTGTGACACCACTCCGGCCCCCCGAGGACTGGAGTTACCCGTCCCTACATCACTTTTACTCATATCTACAGATGACCCTACCCCTATATCACTATTGTATTCAGATGTTTTGGGGCATAAGTCCTATATACATTTTCTCTACAGAAGGCTCTTGGGTAAAATCAGTATGTTGTAATAATGTTATCAAATATTATATTTTGATGATTTTGTGCTCTAAATTATTAGGCATCTGTGAAAAATAAAATCTAATTGGTATTCTGTGAATACTTTTTCAAATTAACCCCCACTAATAGCCCTACTAATACAGCAGATGCAGTACTGACATTACATGACAGGTTTATGTCATACTCATTCATCACATATTCTCTAGAAATATTTCCTCATACCAAAAGAGGGTGCTATTACCCTATTGATTTTTTTTCTCTCCAATCCGTGTGTGTAAAGTGTGTTTAAAAAAGTTTGAATTTTACCTGAACTACACTGAACAAAAATATAAATGCAATATGTAAAGTATTGGTCCCATGCTTCATGAGCTCAAATTAAAAACTCCCAGAAATGTTCCATATGCACACAAATTGTATTTTTCAAAAAAATTTTGCACAAATTTGTTTACATCCTAATTGGTGAGCATTTCTCCTTTGCCAAGATAATCCATCCACCTGACAGGTGTGGCATATCAAGAAGCTGATTAAACAGTGTGATCATTACACAGGTGCACCTTGTGCTGGGGACAATAAAAGGCCATATGCAGTTTTGTCACACAACACAATGCTACAGATGTCTCAAGTGATGCAGCAGCATGCAATTAGCCTGCTGACAACCGCAGACCTCCACATCAGAGGAGTATTTCTGTCTGCATTAAAGCTCTTTTGTGCGGAAAAGCGCATTCTGATTGGCTGGGCCTGGCTCCCTAGTGGGTGGGCCTATGCCCTCCCAGGCCCCACCCATGGCTGCGCCCCTGCCCAGTCATGCAAAATCAATAGACTAGGGCCTAATTCAATTATTTAAAATGACTGATTTCCTTATATGAACTGTTACTCAGTAAGATCTTTGAAATTGTTGCATGTTGCGTTTATATTTTTGTTCAGCATAATTAAAACAAATTCAGTTCAGACATCTGGGCTATCCAAAACAATTCCTTTGATTGTTGCCTAATCCATTCTACTCATATACCTTTGTGACCCCTTTCAATGATCAAATACACTACATGATAAAAGGTATGTGGACACCTGCTGGTCGAACATCTCATTCCAAAATCATGGGCATTTAATATGGAATTGGTCCCCCTTTGCTGCTATAACAGCCTCCACTCTTCTGGGAAGGCTTTCCACTAGATGTTGGAACATTGCTGCGGGGATTTGCTTCCATTCATCCACATGAGCATTAGTGAGGTCGGGCACTGAAGTTGGCCGATTACGCCTGGCTCCAAATCATCCCAAAGGTGTTCAATGGGGTTGAGGTCAGGGCTCTGTGCAGGCCAGTCAAGTTCTTCCACAATGATCTCGACAAACCATTTCTGTATGGACCTTACTTTGTGCACGGGGCATTGTCATGCTGAAACAGGAAAGGGCCTTCCCCAAACTGTTGTCACAAAGTTGGAAGCATAGAATCGTCTAGAATGTTATTGGATGCTATATCGTTAAGATTTCCCTTCGCTGGAACTAAGGGGCCTAGTCCAAACCATGAAAAACAGCCCCAGACCATTATTCCATCTCCACCAAACTTTACAGTTGGCACAATGCTGTGGGGCAGGTAGCGTTCTCCTGGCATCCGCCAAACCCAGATTTGTCTCTCAGACTGCCAGATGGTGAAGTGTGATTTATCACTCCAGAGAATGCGTTCCACTGCTCCAGAGTCCAATGGAGGTGAGCTTTACACCACTCCAGCCGATGCTTGGCATTGCGCATGGTGATCTTAGGCTTGTGTGTTGCTACTTGGTCATGGTAACTCATTTCATGAAGCTCCCGACGAACAGTTCTTGTGCTGATGTTGCTTCCAGAGGCAGTTTGGAAGTCGGTAGTGAGTGTTGCAACCGAGGACAGACGATTTGTATGCCCTACGCGCTTCAGCACTCTGCGGTCTCGTTCTGTGAGCTTGTGTGGCCTACCACTTTGCGGCTTAGCCGGTGTTGCTCCTAGACATTTCTACTTCACAATAACAGCACTTACAGTTGACTGGGGCAGCTCTAGCAGGGCAGAAATGTGATAAACTGACTTGTTGGAAAGGTGGCATCCTATGACGGTGCCACATTGAAAGACACTGAGCTCTTCAGTACAGGCCTTTCTACTGACAATGTTTGTCTATGAGGATTGTATGGCTGTATGCTCGATTTTATACACCTGTCAGCAACAGGTGTGGCTGTAATAACCAAATCCACTAATTTGAAGGGATGTCCACATACTTTTGGCCATGTAATGTAGGTCAGTTTAGAGCCCATAACGTGCAGCCTATCTATCATGAAAACAGAAGCGCCAAATTAATGTGACTAGAAGAGACCTCTGAACCTCATTAAAGCTAGAATCCTTAATTGAAACAATAAAGCAGACACCCCCGTCTCTGTTTTGGTAACAATCTGAGGGATGGGCCTGGAGAAATGTAACCACTCTCAAATTCATAGACAGAGCTATGGATGCAAAGACTGGCCATCCATGACATCAATACTATAGTTTAATCATCTTTTGAGGCTGTTTGTTGACATTTACATTGTTTACTAACTGTGGGGTACACACATCTTATATTTGGGGTTTTGATGGGGTACGGCAGTTGAACTAAGCTCATGAGGCGATTGGATTGAATCCCAGCCCTAGTCTATCCTTGCCCTATTACACTCTTATAAAAAAGGTTATAGAAAAGTTTCTAGCACTGCTTCATATATGGCACCCCTAAAGGTTCTATGCAATTCAAGAAAATGGGTTAATTGGGCTTCTGTATTAAAACCTTTAGGGGTGCCATAATACATAATATACTAACAAGCTTAGAACCCTTTTTGATTTTATTTAGAACTTTTTTTCTAAGAGTGTAAGGTTCTCTAGCCCAGGCTGGAGTGGTCTTCTGAGTGGCTAAACTAGGGCATCACCTGCTGGGGCAGACAGCTGAGTGGCAGCAGCTGGGATCGCAGACCCTTTAAAACCAAACCAGCCTCAGATGTAGAGCTACTAAAAAAACGCTTTATTTATTTTGTACAACACAATATATAAGATCAAGTGAATGGAAGGACTGATTTTCACAGAATTTCAATAGAAAATAATGCTCAGCAGCTATTCATTTTCATTAAACACAGCATTCTAAGGTTGGATATGAGATTCTTGGATAGTTTATTGTGTCATGTGGTCTGGCTACACTGCTAACGGATTAGACAGGGTCGTCATGAATTAACCCTGGCCTCCTGTGGTCTCTGTCAACAAATGATTTGACTGGGGTGTTGCTGTGAGCAGATGACCTGGACTATTTCTTCAAATATATATATATATATTGAATAATAAATGTATTAGACCTACTGGACATTTTTTACAACCCTAATGTTAAGTAGCCAATAAATAACCTACTATGATGCTTACCATAACATGCTTAGTTAGCATAGTATAGCTGTTATGATGTTTCAGAGAATCCGTCTGGCGCTAGCCATAAATAGGTCAGGCTACAGCTGCACACTGATGGAATAATAATATCTTTATTTGGTGTTCTAACAAAATCCACATTTCAAAAAATGATAACTTTGTGTGCATGCAACTAGCAAATAGCATCATGGAAATAGTTTCATTAAACGTATGCTACTACAGGCCTGAGTGAATGGGGCATCTGTTATTGTTTGGATAACCCACTGTGGTCTAGAGCTCTAAACCGAGTAAAATCCCAAAGATCAAACTACCAAAATTATAGACCAACCCATTGTTAAAACGGCTGTGCAATTGCAATAAAATTATATGAGAGGAATTCCATTCTCAAAGGAACATTCACATTTTTGTAATCAGCCTGCGGTACTTTGACAGAAGAAGAACATAAACTACCTTCCTTCCTTGGTGTTGTCATTCCTATATGGCTATAAGGTTGCGGTCCTTGATAAGGGAAGGGCTTTCCAAACGGGATCCTGTTTGCAGTTATAGTTTGCTATGCCATGAGGGTGTCTTACAAATCACAGGCTCTCCATATACGGCTCTGGCACCGTGGCTTGGAATCAGGACAGCAGTCCCATACATGGAGAGCCCTGCTGCTCACTTTGAAACCGGGGAGCCCTGTAACCTGCCTTCGAAGTCTCCCCCTGTCACCCCGAAGAACCTAATATGGATGACGGCTGGGTAAATGTCCAATGGAACACGTAGACATTCTCAGTGGTGGGTAAGGGAAATAGGCCGAACGCGGTGAGTATATAAGGTTGGAAGCGCCACTGTAGCTCGACCCAGCAGCAACAGTTGTTTTCCGTGTTCTGAGCTTCATTTGAGACAGACAAGGTAAGAACCTGGAATCAACCCAAACCTTAAAGACTGGATCTACTATTTATGGATTGATTTCAATGGAAATACTCTATTTTTTTTTATTTTACATCTTCGGGACCAATTAATATTACACAAGATACTGATAGTGATGTCACAGGCTCTTCACCTGAAGAAATGACTAATGGAATTGTATAGGCTACAACAGGTGGAAGGGTAGAACAGCGATAAAATACACATTTTCCTTTCTATCAGATTACTTGGTAAACCCTTGTTTGTAGAAGCCTAATAGACTTGGCTACCTTGATTTTGTGTTGTGAAATAAATTAGAGGAGTTTCATGGCGTTGAGAAACAATAATTGGAGAAATCATTTAACTCATAGAACAACTTATTGTAGGCCTATAACATGGGTATACAATAAGGAGAACATGTCCAGTAGGCTATTCAGCGGGCGACATCATCTAATGTTGACACAACTCAAATGACTTGTGCCAAACTCAATTCAACATAGTGTAACAACCCTGGGTTTATAAGCGCGGATATCGCCTCTCCCGCTTGAGCATGCTCTTGCGGCACAGTCGATAGCGCGCTGGACTTCGGGCTTAGAAGTTCGAGGGTTCGAGACCTGCTTCCTACTTGTTTCATTACATTGGTGTCAGACGTGATCGGACCTTGCATCCACGACAGTGAAGGTGCTTGACCGGTGAGCGCGTTCCTGTAAGACTTAGAGTCGCAAGCTAGCGAGAGAACGCGCTCTTTGAAAGGAGGGAGTAGTGTAACGACCCTGGCTTTATAAGCGCGGATATCGCCTCTCCCGCTTGAGCATGCTCTTGTGGCACAGTCGATATCGCGCTGGGCTTAGAGGGCTCGAGACCTGCTCCCTGCCTGTTTCATTACAATAATATCGACATATGATTATCTTAACAAGTCATGTGTGTTAGCTATCATTTGTGGCTTGTACAATACATAATAAGTTGGACATACAGTTTCGGTTTGTGCATCGTGAGTTATCTTGTTCTGTTACACAGCTCCGACGTGCGTGCGCCATGCAGAAAAATTAACAAACTTTTTTACTTGTATTATTAAGAACCCAAGATGTGTGACGACGACGAGACTACTGCTCTTGTGTGCGACAACGGCTCCGGCCTTGTGAAGGCTGGCTTCGCCGGTGATGACGCACCCAGGGCTGTCTTCCCCTCCATCGTTGGTCGCCCTCGTCACCAGGTAAGATCTGCTCTCCAATGACGTTTGCAACAGGCCCATATTACGCATTTTCCCCACCGGTAAATCCTGTATTGTCCATCTATGAGTTCACACTTAATGTTTTGACTGGGATTAGGCTACGTCCCCATATAAACCAACGAGTCTCCTCTTTCCTCCAGGGTGTCATGGTCGGTATGGGTCAGAAGGACTCCTACGTAGGAGATGAAGCTCAGAGCAAGAGAGGTATCCTGACTCTGAAGTACCCCATCGAGCACGGTATCATTACTAACTGGGACGATATGGAGAAGATCTGGCACCACACCTTCTACAACGAGCTGCGTGTAGCCCCCGAGGAGCACCCCACCCTGCTCACTGAGGCCCCCCTGAACCCCAAGGCTAACCGTGAGAAGATGACCCAGATCATGTTTGAGACCTTCAACGTCCCCGCCATGTATGTTGCCATCCAGGCTGTGCTGTCCCTGTACGCCTCCGGTCGTACCACTGGTAAGGAATGCAGTTTACGCATCTAAATAATTCACCTAAAACAACATATCGGCTACGTGTAGCCAACCATGTCTCTTTATTATGAGTTCATTCAGATGAATATTGACGTTTTGGTTTATGTTCAAGGTATTGTGCTGGACTCCGGTGATGGTGTGACCCACAACGTGCCCATCTATGAGGGTTATGCTCTTCCCCACGCCATCATGCGTCTGGATCTGGCTGGTCGCGATCTGACTGACTACCTCATGAAGATCCTCACTGAGCGTGGCTACTCCTTCGTCACAACTGGTGAGATTTCGTTTGCCTTGTTTTACTCACCATGAGAATGCCATGCGTAATCTGTCAAATGAGAAAAGACGCACAAGACGTGCGCATTTGGCTGTGCATAATTGCAATAATTTGTTCCATTTTCTGAGCAAAAATACTTCTTCATTACAGCCGAGCGTGAGATCGTGCGTGACATCAAGGAGAAGCTGTGCTATGTGGCTCTGGACTTCGAGAACGAGATGGCCACTGCCGCTTCCTCCTCCTCCCTGGAGAAGAGCTACGAGCTTCCCGATGGTCAGGTCATCACCATCGGTAACGAGCGTTTCCGTTGCCCAGAGACCCTCTTCCAGCCTTCCTTTATTGGTACGTAATCATCGTATAACGAGAAGGGCTAATATATATGCCTGCGATGTTGGTCGAATTAAAGAGATTATGTTTCTAATACGATATGATCTGAACAGGTATGGAGTCTGCCGGTATTCACGAGACCGCCTACAACAGCATCATGAAGTGCGACATTGACATCCGTAAGGACCTGTACGCCAACAACGTGCTCTCCGGCGGTACCACCATGTACCCTGGTATTGCTGACCGTATGCAGAAGGAGATCACTGCCCTGGCCCCCAGCACCATGAAAATCAAGGTAATTATATAATCGGCAACCCAATGACAATATTCTCACATTTAGAATAACTTTTTGGAAAAATAAAATAAACATTTAGATCTTAACAATACAATCTTAATATGTCATGTTTTTTATTTATTTTTATTTTTTACTAATACTCAACTTCATTCTCTATAGATCATCGCCCCCCCTGAGCGTAAATACTCCGTCTGGATCGGTGGCTCCATCCTGGCTTCCCTCTCCACTTTCCAGGCCATGTGGATCACCAAGCAGGAATACGACGAGGCAGGTCCCAGCAT
Organism: Salmo trutta; assembly: GCF_901001165.1. NCBI lineage: Eukaryota > Metazoa > Chordata > Actinopteri > Salmoniformes > Salmonidae > Salmo > Salmo trutta. The sequence goes on from NC_042974.1 coordinate 13,198,138, forward strand.
TGTCCACCGCAAGTGCTTCTAAACCTATCATCGTCTCCAGTGTCTGCGTTCTCTGGATCGCGAAGAGAAACAACATGTTGTTACTGGACTTTTTTTTGCCACACTTTTATTTTGTAACCAACCCTGGGGGAAAATCTGCAAATGTCAACCAACATCAACAAGAACGAAACATGCCATGTTATTATTCAACATGTGAACGTGAATGTACATAAATACTAAGTTATTAAAGTCCATTATTTGGTATTTTCATACATTTCTGTTTTGTAATCATCAGCCAATGTTAGAAAATACATAACATGATCATCATGCAATGAACCAATAGGCTTGCCTACTCGTGCACATGCACAGGTAGAATGCATGGCAAATTTAGGATTTTCATTCTGAATGCAATGGTACTGTGAGATAATAGGCTATTGGAAATACCAAGGTCAACGACATTCATTGTTATCAAATTTCACACATTCGGACGATTACGCACGCGATAAAACTGCATGCAAACTGACTTGAGTGGAGTCTAAACTGACTTGCGTGGAGTCTAAGAGATTTGACTCTTGATTTGGCTTGGAGAGAGTGAAAGGTGACTCTCGGCAATTCCTTCGCTTGAATGTGCTATGCTTGCTCCTTCCCGGCCGGGTACTTTCAACTTCGCAGCAACACAGATTTGACACTAATCTCATATTCCAAGGACATATTCTTCATTTAGAATACATGGGCAAATAATTGAACACAGTTTTAGAGCAAATCTCTCACACATTTCAAACTCTTCAAAGCGCCCGCCCCATCCATCCTTTTGAAAAGACAAGTAGGCCTACCCACGATTTTGACCAAACATTGCTCTAGCTATCTAGCACACTGATTGCAGGTTACTAATCAGTTGCTCATCAGGACCTTGTTATAGTAGGGCTGGAGCAAAACCCTGCGCACCAGCTCTCCGGAAGTAGAGTTACTGAGCGCATTCTGCAGACATTAATTTTAGCGACAACATTCCTGTATTCTAGGCAACATTTACCACCTATTTAAAAGTATCTGATCAGACTCATGTTATACCAAGTTACATGTGGTCTGTGCATTCTCACCCAATTGTCATATATTCGGCCACCTGTTGGGAGGAAATGGCATTCTAAATGGATCTCAACTACGGGCGGGGCTTAGACGTAGCCAGCCTATGATTACAGCACACGAAACACCATCTGTTGTGTTTTGCTTCCGTGAAATCCGAGCCAGTAAATCTATATGCTGTAAGTATAATACATTAGAATGTTCAAACCTACGATTTGCAATACATTTTCAGACATTCTATAGTTCTGTGCAGAATTAAATCGCATAGGCTACAGCGTGCATGATCTAGTTATCTTGCACATTTTGCATTCGTTGCAGTGTAAACGACATTACCTACATTATAAAGTCGTTTTATTTTCCTACTTAGTGTATTCTGACAATAGAATAAGGAGATTGATATGCTATTATCAGCTTAATTTTACAATAATAATCATGTCATACCAGTTTAATAATACATTAAATAGTGAGTGCAATGCAATAACGATTACATTACAACAAGCTTTATGGCTTATTGGCTATAGCTTCAAATAAGAATTAATGATAAAAAACACACATTTCTCTACACTGAAAATATTATGGCATAAAATCTAGAAGAGTCGTATGAAGAACGTCCTCTGTATGAAGACGTTTTTTGAGAGGGCGGGCGCGTCAACTATGCGTCACACCCCCACAGCTGTTCAGCCATTGGCGTCTTTTCTCTAGGATTCGTAGTCCCTATGTTTTGGTTTAAATGTCTGGCCCTGGATGAGTAGGCTAGGTATAGTCTGGTATTGCTCGGTACTATGTAACAGTTTTACAATGTAACAAGGGAGGAATTCATTCAAACACGTTCTTTTTGATAAGGGTCTAACAAACGGAAATTAAGAATGGTTACAAAGAGGATCCGAACGGAGTATATGAAGAGATTCAAGGACCCGGAATGGGAAACCTACGCCAAGTGTTATGAGGAGATGATAAAGTACAGACTGACGAGAAGGCTTTTGGAACAAACTCATAATCCGTGGTTTTGGAACAGTGACAGTGACTCGGAATCCAGCAGGTCCACTCCTCAAAAGAATAAAGTTGAGCCATTGGTCCTAAAAGAAGAATCACAACGAGAACGTGAGAGAAAGATTCCACCTAAAGAACCATTGGAACAGAAGATCCCCATTTCAGAAGAATTGCAAGAAGTTGCTTCTCCAGAGACCTCGCCACCCATTGGTAAACATGTTTAAGGTCAATGTTTACAGTTTTATTATCAACTATTTAAATGTTTGTTTCATTATGCATATATCCTCAGTAATTTTCTTACAACGTCTTGCACAATTTCACCTATATATTTGAGATGTTTATGCAGATGGGAATTAGCTAACAGCTACCAAAGACTCGTGTTGTTGTTGTACATGGTCCCTGCCTGGTCAAATAATGTTAAAATAAAACAAATAAATAATGAAACACTAGGACTCTCATACTGATAAGTTAACATGGAAAGATACAAAATATTTATCACACCCTCTGTCTGTTAACTGTTTCTTCCTACAACACTTGCACATATTAAAAACTAAAGTATACAAAAAAAAATATTGAACTCATAAGTATATCTCATCTCTTCTCTTCCTAGATGTACAGGGTGCTGTGGACAGAGGTTGTAGAGAGACAGAGGAAGTCAAGCTGGGACAAGGATTAATTGCCTCTGAGTCAGGGAAGAAGCCAGAGGCCCAAACTAAAGCCAAACAGTCCAGAAAGCCCCTCAGGGCATGGAGCCAGCTACGGAAGCCCAAAGAGACTGACAAGAAAAACAGACACCCATTTGCCCTGTATGGAGGGGGTGATAAGCCAGCTGAGATGGCTAGGAAGAAGACTCACAATGTGGGTCCAGCTGCATCAACCAAGGAGGTGATTACTCACTCAGCCAATGCAAATTCCAAAAGGTCTGTCAAGTGTTTAAGTGTAGTAGGTCAATGGGGCGGTTTCTCAGACCCAGATTAAGCCTAGTCCTGAACTAAAAAGAATGTTCAATGGAGAATCTCCGGTAACTGGCCCATAGTATTCCTTTACTTCATTACACTAACTCTTGCGGTCCTCATATCCACCAGTCTGCATTAACTCTTGTTGTGGACCTCAGATCCACCAGTCTGCATTAACTCTTGTTGTGGTCCTCATATCCACCAGTCTGCATTAACTCTTGTTGTGGACCTCAGATCCACCAGTCTGCATTAACTCTTGTTGTGGTCCTCATATCCACCAGTCTGCATTAACTCTTGTTGTGGTCCTCAGATCCACCAGTCTGCATTAACTCTTGTTGTGGTCCTCAGATCCACCAGTCTGCATTAACTCTTGTTGTGGTCCTCAGATCCACCAGTCTGCATTACGGGCCAAAACCAGACGGGAGGTTGAGAAGCAGGTGCAGAAAGTGGACAAGTGGAGAGTGCGGTCTGCAGAGCTGGAGAAAGTGACAATGACCAAACCTGACTTTAACCCCTGGATGACAGAGTACATGCGCTGCTTTTCTGCCAGGTCCTGATAGATATAGAGTGCAATACTTGTGATAAACATAGGATGGGGAATATGGTATTCGTTATCAAATAGAAAACATCAAGAATTATTTTGTTTCCAAAGTTTGCATTCACCATGCTTTTCTCACAGCTTTTAAAATGTTTTAATGTTCATACAGTATAGTCGTGGCCAAAAGTTTTGAGAATGACACAAATATTAATTTTCACAAAGTCTGCTGCCTCAGTTTGTATGATGGCAATTTGCATATACTCCAGAATGTTATGAAGAGTGATCAGATGAATTGCAATTAATTGCAAAGTCCCTCTTTGCCATGCAAATGAACTGAATCCCCCCAAAACATTTCCACTGCATTTCAGCCCTGCCACAAAAGGACCAGCTGACATCATGTCAGTGATTCTCTCGTTAACACAGGTGTGAGTGTTGACAAGGACAAGGCTGGAGATCACTCTGTCATGCTGATTGAGTTCGAATAACAGACTGGAAACTTCAAAAGGAGGGTGGTGCTTGGAATGATTGTTCTTCCTCTGTCAACAATGGTTACCTGCAAGGAAACACGTGCAGTCATTATTGCTTTGCACAAAAAGGGCTTCACAGGCAACGATATTGCACCTAAATCAACTATTTATCGGATCATCAAGAACTTCAAGGAGAGCGGTTCAATTGTTGTGAAGAAGGCTTCAAGGCGCCCAAGAAAGTCCAGCAAGCGCCAGGACCATCTCCTAAAGTTGATTCAGCTGCGGGATCGGGGCACCACCAGTACAGAGCTTGCTCAGGAATGGCAGCAGGCAGGTGTGAGGGCATCTGCGCACACAGTGAGGCAAAGACTTTTGGAGGATGGCCTGGTGTCAAGAAGGGCAGCAAAGAAGCCACTTCTCTCCAGGAAAAACATCAGGGACAGACTGATATTCTGCAAAAGGTATAGGGATTGGACTGCTGAGGACTGCCGTAAAGTCATTTTCTCTGATGAATCCCCTTTCCAATTGTTTGGGGCATCCGGAAAAAAGCTTGTCCGGAGAAGACAAGGTGAGCGCTACCATCAGTCCTGTGTCATGCCAACAGTAAAGCATCCTGAGACCATTCAAGTGTGGGTTTGCTTCTCAGCCAAGGGAGTGGGCTCACTCACAATTTTGCCTAAGAACTCAGCCATGAATAAAGAATGGTACCAACACATCCTCCGAGAGCAACTTCTCTCAACTTTCCAGGAACAGTTTGGTGATGAACAATGCCTTTTCCAGCATGATGGAGCACCTTACCATAAGGCAAAAGTGATAACTAAGTGGCTCGGGGAACAAAACATCAATATTTTGGGTCCATGGCCAGGAAACTCCCCAGACCTTAATCCCATTGAGAATTTGTAGTCAATCCTCAAGAGGCGGGTGGACAAACAAAAACCCACAAATTCTGACAAACTCCAAGCATTGATTATGAAAGAATGGGCTGCTATCAGTCAGGATGTGGCCCAGAAATTAATTGACAGCATGCCAGGGCGGATTGCAGATGTCTTGAAAAACAAGGGTCAACATTGCAAATATTGACTCTTTGCATCAACTTCATGTAATTTTCAATAAAAGCCTTTTACACTTATGAAATGCATGTAATTATACTTCAGTATTCCATAGTAACATCTGACAAAAATATCTAAAGGCACTGAAGCAGCAAACTTTGTGAAAATTAATATTTGTGTCATTCTCAAAACTTGACTGTACACCAGTCAAACGTTTGGACACACCTACTCCTTCCAGGGTTTTTCTTTATCTTTACTATTTTCTACATTGTAGAATAATAGTGAAGACTTCAAAACTGAAATAACACACATGGAATCATGTAGTAACCAAAAAAGTGTAAAACAAATCAAAATATATTTTATTTTTGAGATTCTTCAAAGTAGTCACCCGTTGCCTTGACAGCTTTGCACACTCTTGGCATTCTCTCAACCAGCTTCATGAGGTAGTTACCTGGAAGGCATTTAAATTAACAGGTGTACGTTCTTAAAAGTTCATTTGTGTAATTTCTTTCCTCCTTAATGCGTTTGAGCCAATCAGTTGTGTTGTGACTAGGTAGGGTTGGTATACAGAAGATAGCCCTATTTGGTAAAAGACCAAGTCCATATTATGTCAAGAACAGCTAAAATAAGCGAAGAGAAACGACAGTCCATCATTACTTTAAGACATGATCGTCAGTCAATCTGGAACATTTCAAGAACTTTGAAAGTTTCTTCAAGTAAAATCGCAAAAACCATCAAGCGCTCTGATGAAACTGGCTCTCACGAGGACCGCCACAGGAAAGGAAGACCCAGAATTACCTCTGCTGCAGAGGATAAGTTCATTAGAGTTACCAGCCTCAGAAATTGCAGCCCAAATAAATGCTTCCCAGAGTTCAAGTAAGACATCAACATCATGTGTTCAGAGGAGAATGCATGAATCAGGCCTTCATGGTCGAATTGCTGCAAAGGAACCACTACTAAAGGACACCAATAAGAAGAAGAGACTTGTTTCGGCCAAGAAACACGAGCAATGGACATTAGACTGGTGGAAATCTGTCCTTTGGTCTGATGAGTCCAAATTTGAGATTTTTGGTTCCAACCGCTGTGTCTTTGTGAGACACAGGGTAGGTGAATGGATGATCTCTGCATGTTTGGTTCCTACCGTGAAGAATGGAGGAGGAAGTGTGATGGTGCTTTGCTGGTGACACTGCCAGTGATTTATTTAGAATTCAAGGCACACTTAACCAGCATGGCTACCACAGCATTCTGCAGCAATATACCATCCCATGTGGTTTGGGCTTAGTCCCACTATCATTTGTTTTTCAACAGGACAATGACCCAACACACCTCTAGACTGTGTATCACTCTGTCACTCTGACCAAGGAGAGTGATGGAGTGCTGCATCAGATGACCTGGCCTCCACAATGACCCGACCTCAACCCAATTGAGATGGTTTGGGATGAGTTGGACCGCAGAGTGATGGAAAAGCAGCCAACAAGTGCTCAGCATATGTGGGAACTCCTTCAAGACAGTTGGAAAACATTCCAGGTGAAGCTGGTTGAAAGAATGGCTTGATGACAGCTTTGCACACTCTTGGCAAATGGTGGCTACTTTGAAGAATCTGAAATATAAAATATATTATGATTTGTAAAAAAAATAATTGGGTTACTACATGATTCCATATGTGTTATTTCATAGTTTTGATGTCTTTACTATTATTCTACAATGTAGAAAATAGTAAAAATAAAGAAGAACCCATGAATGAGTAGATGTGTCCAAACTTTTGACTGGTACTGTATATTCCTTAGTCCCTACAAAGTATTGCATCCAAATCATGCATTAACTTAATTCAAGTTTCGCAACGGTCATGCACAAAATCCTCTGAATGATGGAATTATTTATCTTGCAGTAACAATGTGCAGTAAATAGTCCTCCGTTTGTGAAATCCCAATATCACCGTCCAAAGTTATTTATACACAGAATGACACTAGATAGTCCTGGTCTCAGCTTATTGCACCGCCAGGCCCCAGCCCCCAGCCAAGGGTTACTCTCAGGACGCATTAGGCTTAGGCGGTATACCGGGGTATTTTGAAATACAGACAGTAGGACTTTCAACACCATCTTGCAGAGGGCACGTGCTAGGCCACTGCTTATAACTTAAAGTTAACTATCTAACGTGCCAAATAAATTATTTCCAGCTCAGGACTCCAGCTATGCATTTGGTTTGCTGACCTGCAAGATCAAGCTTATTGGTTACAACTGAAACAATCAATTCCCTCCTGTATCAAGATCACTGCTGCCTAAATGAGCTTTTTGTGTTATTTTTTAAGTTTGGAAAGAAATAGCGCTCCTTGTGTGCACTGCAAGTAATACCGTATACCGCAGTATGGTACCGTATACCCCCGTATACCCCAGTATGGTACCGTATACCCCAGTATTTTACAGGAACCGTGTGAAGGTATGAAAATCTGGACACCGCATAGATGTCATTGATAAAATCCTCCCAAAAGTGACCTCAATAGCACATTGACCTCAGTGACAACGTTCTGTACATACTGAAGGTCAAAATTTAGTTTATGTGGATGTTCTCATGGTTAAATCTATTTTTTTGGGCGGTTCAGTATTATGTTATGGTCTTCTGTTATCATAAATTCATTTTATTTGTCAGTATTATGTTTTAACACCACAGGTTTTATTTCCATGTAAAAGACCATAAGACAACGTTTAGAACTAATTTGGATGAAATAATGAGCAATAAATAGATGCAATAAGTTGTAAATAACTAATATTATGTTTCAAATAGCTACAACAGGGCCAATGCTTTCGATTACAGTGACCATAACCACAGGATGCATGAAATGTAATAATCTACCAGCACCAGATAACAATTGATTCACTGATATCTGTGTGAGTAAGCTGCAGTACACAAAATGTCAATGTCGATGTTGTGAAGTATAGAACAATAACAATTTACTGCAGCCATTACATTGAGGTCTTGATTTACTCAAAACTTTGGGACATCTCCCTGTCAGTATAATGACTTGTCGGTGCTAAAGTGAAGATGTTTATGTGAGGCTACATTACTTGGAATAAAGCCAGTAGGACTAGTGAGTCTAGATCATAGACAACCTGTAAGGAGGGAGCTAATGTCCAGCTCCAGCAGATTAAAAATGGCACCACTATTTTCTTGTTTAAGTGTTATTTTGTATGATGAAACTTAAATGTTTACGCTTTTACACATTTAATGGTACCGATACTGAGATCAGATTGCATTTTGATATTGTGTGCTATGCTTAAAATAATGAATAAACTACTTTTTTTACTGAATTGTTTGACTTGGAAAACATCCACCAGAAAATATGTATTACAGTAATGAGATTGAAAGGCATATTTCACCTGGATACTCATCAATTCATCAGCACAACCACAAATATGCCTCAAATTATATCTAATGTTGGAATGTCAATTAACAAAAATATGGACAATGCCATCCATTACTATGCTCATGTGTTACATTAATGGGACGAGAGGACATACCATCATGTAGTAGTGATGGGCATTTCCTGTACTGTAACTGGCAGTGCCTTCTCTCATGATGAACGTCATAATCTTCAAAAACTGTAGTAGATCGGTTCTACCCTGAGGAGGAGGGGGGGATCAGTGGATTTACTGTCAGTCATTTCAACACAATAGTGGCATTGCAGGTTGTCATTTCTGCAGTCACGTCGAGCCTGGAGAAGTGTTACATGCCTCGGGAACCAAATTAACATATAGCGATCTTGCTCCAGTAAACGGTCAATCTAAGCAGAGACACAATGACATTCTGGAGCCTGCCATTTCACACAGGGAACTGAAAAGTCCCGATATGCATTGGGAAAATGGTCATTGAATGAAATGACTGGCGTCAATATTAACTTTGGTGCAAGGTGTCAAAAGGTAAGTAGATCACCGTGAATTAGCTCCCTGTCTGTGAGCCAGCTTATCCACCTATGTAATAACAAAACCTGCACAAACTCCATAACTATACGATTACACAGCTATTACTAATTAGACTGTTACTATAGTTTTATTAAATCAAATGACATTTTATTGGTCACATACACATGGTTAGCAGATGTTGGGGCGGCAGATAGCCTAGTGGTTAGAGCGTTGGACGAGTAACCGGAAGGCTGCAAGATCGAATCCCTGAGCTGCCCCTGAACAAGGCAGTTAACCTACTGTTCCTAGGCCGTCATTGAAAATAAGAATTTGTTCTTAACTGACTTGCCTAGTTAAATAAAGGTTAAATAAATAAAAATAAAGATGTTAATGCGAGTGTAGTGAAATGCTTGTGCTTCTAGTTCTGACCATGCAGTAATATCTAACAATTTCACAACAACTACCTTTTACACACAAGTGTAAAGGAATGAATAAGAATATGTACATATAAATATATGAATGAGTGATGGCCGAACGGCATAGGCAAGATGCAGTAGATGGTATAGAGTACAGTGTATACATATGAGATGAGTAATGTAGGGTATGTAAACATTATATAAAGTGGTATTGTTTAAAGTGACTATTGAAACATTTATTACATCCAATTTTTTATTATTAAAGTGGCTAGAGATTTGAGACAGCCGTCACTCAATGTTAGTGATGGCTGTTTAACAGTCTACTGGCCTTGAGATAGAAGCTGTTTTCAGTCCCTCGGTCCCCGCTTTGATGCACCTGTACTGACCTCGCCTTCTGGATGATAGCGGGGTGAAGAGGCAGTGGCTCGGGTGGTTATTGTCCTTGATGATCTACACAGGTAGACTTACTATAACATTCTACCTGTAATTAATTACTATAGTAAGTGTTATAACACAGGTAGAATGTGTATAGTAAGTGTTATTACACAGGTCGAATGTGTATAGTAAGTGTTATTACACAGGTAGAATATTACTACAGTCATTAGTGTTATTACACATGTAGAATATTACTATAGGAAGTGTTATTATACAGGTAGAATGTTACTTTAGTAATTAGTGTTATTACACAGGTATAATATTACTATAGTAATTAGTGTTATTACACAGGTAGAATATTACTACAGTAATTAGTGTTATTACACAGGTAGAATATTACTATAGGAAGTGTTATTATACAGGTAGAATATTACTATAGGAAGTGTTATTACACAGGTAGAATATTACTATAGTAATTAGTGTTATTACACAGGTAGAATATTTCTATAGTAAGTGTTATTACACAGGTAGAATATTACTATAGTAATTAGTGTTATTACACAGGTAGAATGTTACTATAGTAATTGGTGTTATTACACAGGTAGAATATTACTATAGTAATTAGTGTTATTACACAGGTATAATATTACTACAGTAATTACTGTTATTACACAGGTAGAATGTTACTATAGTAATTAGTGTTATTACACAGGTAGAATATTACTATAGTAATTAGTGTTATTACCCAGGTAGAATATTACTATAGGAAGTGTTATTACACAGGTAGAATGTTACTATAGTAATTAGTGTTATTACACAGGTAGAATGTTACTATAGTAATTAGTGTTATTACACAGGTAGAATATTACTATAGGAAGTGTTACTACACAGGTAGAATATTACTATAGTAATTAGTGTTATTACACAGGTAGAATATTACTATAGTAATTAGTGTTACTACACAGGTAGAATATTACTATAGGAAGTGTTATTACACAGGTAGAATATTACTATAGGAAGTGTTATTACACAGGTAGAATGTTACTATAGTAATTGGTGTTATTACACAGGTAGAATATTACTATAGTAATTAGTGTTATTACACAGGTAGAATATTTCTATAGTAAGTGTTATTACACAGGTAGAATATTACTATAGTAATTAGTGTTATTACACAGGTAGAATGTTACTATAGTAATTGGTGTTATTACACAGGTAGAATATTACTATAGTAATTAGTGTTATTACACAGGTATAATATTACTACAGTAATTACTGTTATTACACAGGTAGAATGTTACTATAGTAATTAGTGTTATTACACAGGTAGAATATTACTATAGTAATTAGTGTTATTACCCAGGTAGAATATTACTATAGGAAGTGTTATTACACAGGTAGAATGTTACTATAGTAATTAGTGTTATTACACAGGTAGAATGTTACTATAGTAATTAGTGTTATTACACAGGTAGAATATTACTATAGGAAGTGTTACTACACAGGTAGAATATTACTATAGTAATTAGTGTTATTACACAGGTAGAATATTACTATAGTAATTAGTGTTACTACACAGGTAGAATATTACTATAGGAAGTGTTATTACACAGGTAGAATATTACTATAGGAAGTGTTATTACACAGGTAGAATGTTACTATAGTAATTGGTGTTATTACACAGGTAGAATATTACTATAGTAATTAGTGTTATTACACAGGTAGAATATTACTATAGTAATTAGTGTTATTACACAGTTAGAATATTACTATAGTAATTGGTGTTATTACACAGGTAGAATGTTACTATAGTAATTAGTGTTATTACACAGGTAGAATGTTACTATAGTAATTAGTGTTATTACACAGGTAGAATATTACTATAGTAATTAGTGTTATTACACAGGTAGAATATTACTATAGGAAGTGTTATTACACAGGTAGAATGTTACTATAGTAATTAGTGTTATTACACAGGTAGAATATTACTATAGTAATTAGTGTTATTACACAGGTAGAATATTACTATAGGAAGTGTTATTACACAGGTAGAATGTTACTATAGTAATTAGTGTTATTACCCAGGTAGAATGTTACTATAGTAATTAGTGTTATTACACAGGTATAATATTACTATAGGAAGTGTTATTACACAGGTAGAATGTTACTATAGTAATTAGTGTTATTACACAGGTAGAATATTACTATAGGAAGTGTTATTACACAGGTAGAATATTACTATAGTAATTAGTGTTATTACACAGGTAGAATATTTCTATAGTAAGTGTTATTACACAGGTAGAATATTACTATAGTAATTAGTGTTATTACACAGGTAGAATATTACTATAGGAAGTGTTATTACACAGGTAGAATGTTACTATAGTAATTAGTGTTATTACCCAGGTAGAATATTACTATAGGAAGTGTTATTATACAGGTATAATATTACTATAGGAAGTGTTATTACACAGGTAGAATGTTACTATAGTAATTAGTGTTATTACACAGGTAGAATGTTACTATAGTAATTAGTGTTATTACACAGGTAGAATGTTACTATAGTAATTAGTGTTATTACACAGGTAGAATGTTACTATAGTAATTAGTGTTATTACACAGGTAGAATATTACTATAGGAAGTGTTATTACACAGGTAGAATGTTACTATAGTAATTAGTGTTATTACACAGGTAGAATGTTACTATAGTAATTAGTGTTATTACACAGGTAGAATGTTACTATAGTAAGTGTTATTACACAGGTAGAATATTACTATAGTAATTAGTGTTATTACACAGGTAGAATGTTACTATAGTAAGTGTTATTACACAGGTAGAATATTACTATAGTAATTAGTGTTATTACACAGTTCGAATATTACTATAGTAATTGGTGTTATTACACAGGTAGAATGTTACTATAGTAATTAGTGTTATTTCACAGGTAGAATGTTACTATAGTAATTAGTGTTATTACACAGGTAGAATATTACTATAGTAATTAGTGTTATTACACAGGTAGAATATTACTATAGGAAGTGTTATTACACAGGTAGAATGTTACTATAGTAATTAGTGTTATTACACAGGTAGAATATTACTATAGTAATTAGTGTTATTACACAGGTAGAATTTTACTATAGGAAGTGTTATTACACAGGTAGAATGTTACTATAGTAATTAGTGTTATTACCCAGGTAGAATGTTACTATAGTAATTAGTGTTATTACACAGGTATAATATTACTATAGGAAGTGTTATTACACAGGTAGAATGTTACTATAGTAATTAGTGTTATTACACAGGTAGAATATTACTATAGGAAGTGTTATTACACAGGTAGAATATTACTATAGTAATTAGTGTTATTACACAGGTAGAATATTTCTATAGTAAGTGTTATTACACAGGTAGAATATTACTATAGTAATTAGTGTTATTACACAGGTAGAATATTACTATAGGAAGTGTTATTACACAGGTAGAATGTTACTATAGTAATTAGTGTTATTACCCAGGTAGAATATTACTATAGGAAGTGTTATTATACAGGTATAATATTACTATAGGAAGTGTTATTACACAGGTAGAATGTTACTATAGTAATTAGTGTTATTACACAGGTAGAATGTTACTATAGTAATTAGTGTTATTACACAGGTAGAATGTTACTATAGTAATTAGTGTTATTACACAGGTAGAATGTTACTATAGTAATTAGTGTTATTACACAGGTAGAATATTACTATAGGAAGTGTTATTACACAGGTAGAATGTTACTATAGTAATTAGTGTTATTACACAGGTAGAATGTTACTATAGTAATTAGTGTTATTACACAGGTAGAATGTTACTATAGTAAGTGTTATTACACAGGTAGAATATTACTATAGTAATTAGTGTTATTACACAGGTAGAATATTACTATAGGAAGTGTTACTACACAGGTAGAATATTACTATAGTAATTAGTGTTATTACACAGGTAGAATATTACTATAGTAATTAGTGTTACTACACAGGTAGAATATTACTATAGGAAGTGTTATTACACAGGTAGAATATTACTATAGGAAGTGTTATTACACAGGTAGAATGTTACTATAGTAATTGGTGTTATTACACAGGTATAATATTACTATAGTAATTAGTGTTATTACACAGGTAGAATATTACTATAGTAATTAGTGTTATTACACAGTTAGAATATTACTATAGTAATTGGTGTTATTACACAGGTAGAATGTTACTATAGTAATTAGTGTTATTACACAGGTAGAATGTTACTATAGTAATTAGTGTTATTACACAGGTAGAATATTACTATAGTAATTAGTGTTATTACACAGGTAGAATATTACTATAGGAAGTGTTATTACACAGGTAGAATGTTACTATAGTAATTAGTGTTATTACACAGGTAGAATATTACTATAGTAATTAGTGTTATTACACAGGTAGAATATTACTATAGGAAGTGTTATTACACAGGTAGAATGTTACTATAGTAATTAGTGTTATTACCCAGGTAGAATGTTACTATAGTAATTAGTGTTATTACACAGGTATAATATTACTATAGGAAGTGTTATTACACAGGTAGAATGTTACTATAGTAATTAGTGTTATTACACAGGTAGAATATTTCTATAGTAAGTGTTATTACACAGGTAGAATATTACTATAGTAATTAGTGTTATTACACAGGTAGAATATTACTATAGGAAGTGTTATTACACAGGTAGAATGTTACTATAGTAATTAGTGTTATTACCCAGGTAGAATATTACTATAGGAAGTGTTATTATACAGGTATAATATTACTATAGGAAGTGTTATTACACAGGTAGAATGTTACTATAGTAATTAGTGTTATTACACAGGTAGAATGTTACTATAGTAATTAGTGTTATTACACAGGTAGAATGTTACTATAGTAATTAGTGTTATTACACAGGTAGAATGTTACTATAGTAATTAGTGTTATTACACAGGTAGAATATTACTATAGGAAGTGTTATTACACAGGTAGAATGTTACTATAGTAATTAGTGTTATTACACAGGTAGAATGTTACTATAGTAATTAGTGTTATTACACAGGTAGAATGTTACTATAGTAAGTGTTATTACACAGGTAGAATATTACTATAGTAATTAGTGTTATTACACAGGTAGAATGTTACTATAGTAAGTGTTATTACACAGGTAGAATATTACTATAGTAATTAGTGTTATTACACAGTTAGAATATTACTATAGTAATTGGTGTTATTACACAGGTAGAATGTTACTATAGTAATTAGTGTTATTAGACAGGTAGAATATTACTATAGTAATTAGTGTTATTACACAGGTAGAATATTACTATAGGAAGTGTTATTACACAGGTAGAATGTTACTATAGTAATTAGTGTTATTACACAGGTAGAATATTACTATAGTAATTAGTGTTATTACACAGGTAGAATATTACTATAGGAAGTGTTATTACACAGGTAGAATGTTACTATAGTAATTAGTGTTATTACCCAGGTAGAATGTTACTATAGTAATTAGTGTTATTACACAGGTATAATATTACTATAGGAAGTGTTATTACACAGGTAGAATATTACTATAGTAATTAGTGTTATTACACAGTTAGAATATTACTATAGTAATTAGTGTTATTACACAGGTAGAATGTTACTATAGTAATTAGTGTTATTACACAGGTAGAATATTACTATAGTAATTAGTGTTATTACACAGGTAGAATATTACTATAGGAAGTGTTATTACACAGGTAGAATGTTACTATAGTAATTAGTGTTATTACACAGGTAGAATATTACTATAGTAATTAGTGTTATTACACAGGTAGAATATTACTATAGGAAGTGTTATTACACAGGTAGAATGTTACTATAGTAATTAGTGTTATTACCCAGGTAGAATGTTACTATAGTAATTAGTGTTATTACACAGGTATAATATTAATATAGGAAGTGTTATTACACAGGTAGAATGTTACTATAGTAATTAGTGTTATTACACAGGTAGAATATTACTATAGGAAGTGTTATTACACAGGTAGAATATTACTATAGTAATTAGTGTTATTACACAGGTAGAATATTTCTATAGTAAGTGTTATTACACAGGTAGAATATTACTATAGTAATTAGTGTTATTACACAGGTAGAATATTACTATAGGAAGTGTTATTACACAGGTAGAATGTTACTATAGTAATTAGTGTTATTACCCAGGTAGAATATTACTATAGGAAGTGTTATTATACAGGTATAATATTACTATAGGAAGTGTTATTACACAGGTAGAATGTTACTATAGTAATTAGTGTTATTACACAGGTAGAATGTTACTATAGTAATTAGTGTTATTACACAGGTAGAATGTTACTATAGTAATTAGTGTTATTACACAGGTAGAATGTTACTATAGTAATTAGTGTTATTACACAGGTAGAATATTACTATAGGAAGTGTTATTACACAGGTAGAATGTTACTATAGTAATTAGTGTTATTACACAGGTAGAATGTTACTATAGTAATTAGTGTTATTACACAGGTAGAATGTTACTATAGTAAGTGTTATTACACAGGTAGAATATTACTATAGTAATTAGTGTTATTACACAGGTAGAATGTTACTATAGTAAGTGTTATTACACAGGTAGAATATTACTATAGTAATTAGTGTTATTACACAGGTAGAATGTTACTATAGTAAGTGTTATTACACAGGTAGAATATTACTATAGTAAGTGTTATTACACAGGTAGAATGTTACTATAGTAATTAGTGTTATTACACAGGTAGAATGTTACTATAGTAATTGGTGTTATTACACAGGTAGAATATTACTATAGGAAGTGTTATTACACAGGTATAATTTTACTATAGTAATTAGTGTTGCACAGGTAGACTTACTATAGTAATTACAGTGTTATTACAGGTAGAACAGCAACTTCATTTGTAGTGTTACCAAGTATTCAAAATGGATATTACAGACACACTTAATAAAGTAAGAGGAGTCACCTTGTCACAATTTACACAATTTTGTTATACTTTATTTAAAAAAAAAGTAGCTATATTATTGAGAATAAATTTTAAAAAGCATGAGTCATAACAATTAGGGAAAACAACTAATAATATCAACACAAAGAACATGACAAACGGGCCAATGAAACGGCAGGCGTGAGACAGTGCTGATTGATAATTCTCACCGTAACATGACAAACAACAGGTTGATGAAACCAGCAGGCATGAGACAGTGCTGATTGATAATTCTCACCGTAACATGACAAACAACAGGTCAATGAAACCAGCAGGCGTGAGACAGTGCTGATTGATAATTCTCACCGTAACATGACAAACAACAGGTTGATGAAACCAGCAGGCGTGAGACAGTGCTGATTGATAATTCTCACCGTAACATGACAAACAACAGGTTGATGAAACCAGCAGGCGTGAGACAGTGCTGATTGATAATTCTCACCGTAACATGACAAACAACAGGTCGATGAAACCAGCAGGCGTGAGACAGTGCTGATTGATAATTCTCACCGTAACATGACAAACAACAGGTCGATGAAACCAGCAGGCGTGAGACAGTGCTGATTGATAATTCTCACCGTAACATGACAAACAACAGGTTGATGAAACCAGCAGGCGTGAGACAGTGCTGATTGATAATTCTCACCGTAACATGACAAACAACAGGTCGATGAAACCAGCAGGCGTGAGACAGTGCTGATTGATAATTCTCACCGTAACATGACAAACAACAGGTTGATGAAACCAGCAGGCGTGAGACAGTGCTGATTGATAATTCTCACCGTAACATGACAAACAACAGGTCGATGAAACCAGCAGGCGTGAGACAGTGCTGATAATTCTCACCGTAACATGACAAACAACAGGTTGATGAAACCAGCAGGCGTGAGACAGTGCTGATTGATAATTCTCACCGTAACATGACAAACAACAGGTTGATGAAACCAGCAGGCGTGAGACAGTGCTGATTGATAATTCTCACCGTAACATGACAAACAACAGGTCAATGAAACCAGCAGGCGTGAGACAGTGCTGATTGATAATTCTCACCGTAACATAAAAGGAAAATGTGATGTCATAATTGATAGATTATTCTTCAGCTAATAATGAAATACTGTGATATTCAGTCCATAAAACATGCTTTGAGGTACTTAAATGATCTATTCTTTATACAGATAGTACTGTACATAATGCAAGATGCTGTGGGTAGGGATAGGGCAGCAGTACAGGGGTGTAAGTAAAATGCCAGGGCCGTAATCATTTAGCGTCTCTGATTAAGTGTGCTGATCGAGGATCAGGTCCCCTTGTCCATGTTGTCTTATTCATTATGATCTAAGAGGAAAAATAAATTATATCAGCACTCCAACTTAGAGACGCAGTATGAATACGGCCTAGCTGATTGAAGGGCTTGGTCCACTCTTAGAGGAGATTGGAACATGGGCATCTCTGCCTGTGTCTGAGGGGTCCAGGAACAAGCTCAGCATTCCAGATTGGGGCCAAAAATCCGGGACTCTATGGATCACTGATGGAACATCCGGAAGTTGGGAAGTTAGAAGGTCAGGGAAGAGTCGCTCCGCCATGATGAGCCCTGTATCATGTTCCCTACATCTGTCATCTGTCCTCTGAGTCTTCACCAACCTGCCTGGAAACAAGGACAGAGAGCTTTGAATCCAATACACAACCAGGCACACAGGGATCTTGTAAATGAGCCCCTTTAGCCAAGACACCTCTGTGTCAATGTGCAATCAACAGAGTTACAATTCATTACAACTGCGGGCTGGCAATATTTGGCAGTTACTCAACTCTACGCTCTGTAATTAACAAGCTAATTGATGATTCCTGTCTGCAGACATTGTACCCCTCTATTTATGCCTGCCATTTTTTGTGAAACACTACAACACCCAAATAAGGCACTTCAGAGAGCCTTGACCCAACAGGAGTCAGGAGAATCTCGGGTTAAATATATATCTGCCCAGAGGGAACACTGTATCGACCCCAGTTGTGTGAAGCCGCATCCAGACAGCTTCTTAGTAGGGAGGCTCGTCATTCTCATGACCTTTACCCTCCCCTCTACCAAAAGTAGAGTCGGTTTGGGTGGCTATGGTTCTGTATCACCGACACAGCCACTTGGGAGCTGGAGGACCGAAATAGATGGCTCCTCCCTCTGTGAGATACCTAAAAACAGCCCCCTGGCCTCAATCCAACCCCCCATTACCACGGGGGGCGACACAGTACCATAAAGAGACTCTAGACTTAAGGAGTTACATTTGGGACACAGACTTACACTTAGCCCTGAAGTAGTTTCAGTGATCACCTTGGAGCAACAGAAAATAAAACATTGCAAAGCATTCAGGGAAACCATTTGAAAAGAACATGTATCAGCATTCTGATGATGTTTTATTTCATTTGAGTTCTGATTCCCATTTTAATGTACGGACAGATATAGAAAGGGGTACATGAAGGGGTACATGAAGTAGTTAAGGGCTCGAACACGTCTCCGAGGGGGCATGTGATGAGCTTGAATTAACAGACAAAACTGACAACAATAATGGCGAACAAACTAGCAGTGTTTCAGCATTTGGTGAATTATGGACGAATCTTTAAAGCTCATGGATTTGCATCTCAAAATGCTCCATGCAATGAAACAGCCTCAACTGTGAAATAGAGAAGACTTTTGAATGGCCTCTTATATAACATGTGAAAAGCAACATCTACGATTACAACTTTATCTGTGCCTGCTATTTTGAGAGGCGGCAGTTTGGATGTCACTAAACTGAGCTATTAATTGAGTTACTAGTGTAATAATGCCAGGGCAAGTCCCAGACCAGAATCCTTTGCAGTAGGCGGCAGTCTCTCACCTTGGATCTGGGCACACTGAGCTTGTTCACTAACAGCCACATTCCTGGGCGCTCTCGGCCTGTCCCCTGCGAGGGGAGCGCAGCTGTCGCAGCGCCGCGTCTCCGTACTGGATCCCTGATCCCATCCGCTCCGGGTCCAACTCTCCTGGAAGAGAAGAGAGAGACAGAGAGAGATTCAAAGAGGGAGAGAGAGGAAGGTTGAAATAAATTCCCTGAGCTGAAACAGTTCAGCTGGTAAACTATGCTTTCATTGCTGTTGGTTAAGGCGAGAAGACACTGATAGCCGAGAGATACCCGACTCTATCTTGTTGAGAATTTTCCTAGCACACTGCACAAAGGCCTCTTCCACGTTCTCCCCTGTCAGAGCACTGGTCTCCAGAAACATCAGCTCTGAAACAGACAAGACAGCGGGACACAATATTAACATTGACTATCCTTGATGGATATGAAACCCAGTGCTCTATTCAATAAGTAAAGCTGAAGTGATACAGAATGCACAATGGAAATTTAAAAGGTAATTTCTGATTCAAATCAAATGTTATTTGTCATGTGCTCCAAATACAACAGGTGTAGACCTTACAGTGAAATGCTTACTTAAAAGCCCTTAATCAAGAATGCAGTTTTAAGAAAAATAAGTGTAAGTAAAAACTAGATGAGTAAAAAATTTAAAAAGTAACAAATAATTAAAGAGCAGCAGTAAAACAACAATAGCGAGGCTATATACAGGGGGTACCGGTACAGAACCAATGTGCGGGGGCACCGGTTTGTCGAGGTAATATGTATATGCAGGTAGAGTTAAAGTGACTCTACCTGGAGCGGACATAAGCAGTCTTTACCATGAATACAGTCACTGCTAATGCAGAAACATTGCCTTTAATTTCAATCACGCTGCAACACTGAACTTCTGTGATACGGATTGAAAAGAGCCCTAAATCTGCATTTAGCTGTAGAGGACATGAAACTGCCAAGGTTCTGTGTGCACTAGTTCACACAGTGTTGTCCTACAGTGACCTCTAGTGGGGGATGGAAAACACTCAAATTAGGATCTTATGGTAATTGCTTCACCTTGGCGTCTGTGAAATTCCAAGACGTTCAGGTCTACAGCAGTGTCTAGAGGGTAGGAGCTACCTTTTTGGGTGATATGTGTCAAGCGTTTTAGAGTAGAAGTGCTGACCTAGGATCTTGAACACCATGAATAAAATGACAGAGAAGACCTGCTCCTAAATCAGCACTCGCAGTCAGACACTTGAATACATACAGCCGTTGGATTTCAGTGTTAAGAGGGATCATCATTCATACGAAAACGCACCATTTTCCTGAGCAAAGCGAGACGCCTCCAGGAAGGTGACCTCCCTGTCTGCATCCAAGTCCTTCTTGTTACCACACAGGATGATGACAATATTTTGGCTGGCCAGCATCCTGGCGTCTGTCAGCCAGTTGGTCAGGGCGTTGTAGGTTTCCCGGCTGAGGACGATGAGGTCAGATAGGTAAAATAGATTGAGAGGACGAGAGCAGTGAAGACACAGATGAGATGGTTCTGTTTACATGAATCAAATTTGACTTTAGAAAGGCTAGTGTTTTCCAAAAAAGATGACAGGAGCCAATGTGCTACCAATGAGTCATATATCTAAACTCAGCAAAAAAATAAACATCCCTTTTTCAGGACCCTGTCTTTCAAAGATAATTTCGTAAAAATCCAAATAACTTCACAGATCTTCATTGTAAAGGGTATAAACACTGTTTCCCATGCTTGTTCAATGAACCATAAACAATTAATGCACATGCACCTGTGGAACGGTTGTTAAGACACTAACAGTTTACAGACGGTAGGCAAATAAGGTCACAGTTATTAAAACTTAGGACACTAAAGAGGCCTTTCTACTGACTCTGAAAAACACCAAAAGAAAGATGCCCAGGGTCCCTGCTCATCTGCGTGAACATGCTTAGGCATGCTGCAAGGAGGCATGAGGACTGCAGATGTGGCCAGGGAAATAAATTGCAATGTCCGTACTGTGAGACGCCTAAGACAGTGCTACAAGGAGACAGGACAGACAGCTGATCGTCCTCGCAGTGGCAGACCACATGTAACAACACCTGCACAGGATCGGTACATCCGAACATCACACCTGCATCACAGGTACAGGATGGCAAGACCAGGAACGCACAATCCCTCCATCAGTGCTCAGACTGTCCGCAATAGGCTGAGCAAGGCTGGATTGAGGGCTTGTAGGCCTGTTGTAAGACAGGTCTTCACCAGACATCACCGGCAACAACGTCGCCTATGGGCACAAACCCACCGTCGCTGGACCAGACAGGACTGGCAAAAAGTGTTCTTCACAGACGAGTCGCGGTTGTCTCACCAGGGGTGATGGTCGGATTCGTGTTTATTGTTGAAAGAATGAGCGTTACACCGAGACCTGTACTCTGGAGCGGGATTGAGTTGGAAGTGGAGGGTCCGTCATGGTCTGGGGCGGTGTGTCACAGCATCATCAGACTGCCTGCAATGACAACAAGCTCAATCTCAACGCTGTGCGTTACAGGAAAGGCATCCTCCTCCCTCATGTGGTATCCTTCCTGCAGGCTCATCCTGACATGAACCTCCAGCATGACAATGCCACCAGCCATACTGCTCGTTCTGTGCGTGATTTCCTGCAAGACAGGAATGTCAGTGTTCTGCCATGGCCAGCAAAGAGCCCGGATCTCAATCCCATTGAGCACATCTGGGACCTGTTGGATCGGAGGGTGAGGACTAGGGCCATTTCCCCCTAGAAAAGTCCGGGAACTTGCAGGTGCCTTGGTGGAAGAGTGGGGTAACATCTCACAGCAAGAACTGACAAATTGGGTGCAGTCCACAAGGAGGAGATGCACTGCAGTACTTAATGCAGCTGGTGGCCACACCAGATACTGACTGTAACTTTTGATTTTGACCCCCCCTTTGTTCAGGGACACATTATTACATTTCTGTTAGTCACATGTCTGTGGAACTTGTTCAGTTTATGTCTCAGTTGTTGAATTTTGTTATGTTCATACAAATATTTACACATGTTAAGTTTGCTGAAAATAAACACAGTTGACAGTGACAGGATGTTTCTTTTTTTGCTGAATTTAGGTCCCCTAGAGTCATGCTCACGTACTAAATTCAATATGTCGTTTTAGAAACATTTGTTGTTTATTCACAAAGATGGATGACAGCTCCAAAACAGCTTACTCCTTGAAGGTAACCCATAATAAAGCATGTATTATTTCTCCTCACTTACCTGGTGATGTCATACACAAGCAGCGCTCCTGCAGCACCTCTGTAGTAACTCCGCGTCACAGATCTGGGAGAGAATAGCAATTGTAACATCACTTTGAAATACATCATTGTACCAACTGGGACATTTTACACATCAGAACTGCATTTATTAAATTGACATTATCCATCTCCTACTCCAAATACAGCTAGCTATACATAACAACATTTAGTGCTGTCCTCCAAAGATGATCTGGTGCCATCCAAGTCACAAGACAAAATCCTACATGGTGCTCAGTAGTAGTGCTTCAGAATTTTAGCTGCACTCCACATTAATAACTCCCCGACATCAGCATTTTAGCTGCGCTAAAATAGATAAATGGCCATATCGGCCATTATTTATTCCCTTACTGTTCTAAGGATCTGGCACCAGTTCTCTAATGATCGGCTGGAGATGAAACGGTCCAAGCTGGTTTGAATAAAATGTCTGATGCCCTGCCACAGTATGAGTAAGTATGTGAAATGCTGTCTTGTATCATACCTGAATCTCTCTTGTCCTGCAGTGTCCCAGATTTGGAGTTTGACATATTTGTTCCCCACATTGATTATCTTTGAGCCAAACTCCACTCCGATGGTGTGATTCGAATCGTCTTTGACTGCGATTTAAATTAAAACGTTTCATGTTAATATCACATAATTTGATCACAACATATTTATTGATTCAAAGCTCTTTTAACCTTAAAGTGTAGCTTGTACCTAAAATACATGTTATAGCTAGCTAGATAGGAAGTACATGTCAGTACAATCCAGGCATTGGACAGGAGGACTTACATCTCTTCTCAATAAACTGGTGAAGAAGACATGATTTTCCTGTCCCTGCATTCCCAATCACTAGGAATTTGAACAGGAAATCTAGAAGAGGGGAAACAAACTTAATTTTTATTCATATTTCATATTCATTGTAATCATTAGATCATGCATATTCATTAGGCTAGTTGGATAGCTAGCTAGTTAACATGTGTACGCAAACAACGCATTTGCAATGCCAATCATCCAGCAGCACAGCACCTGGCTAATCAGCTTGCTATAACTAACGTTAGCTGAACTAACGCATTTTTTTTCCTTCATGTATAGCTAGCTACTTTTTCGCCGAAATTTAACGTTAGTTAATTAACGTTAGCTACTGTCGC
This sequence comes from Salmo trutta, assembly GCF_901001165.1. Taxonomy (NCBI): domain Eukaryota; kingdom Metazoa; phylum Chordata; class Actinopteri; order Salmoniformes; family Salmonidae; genus Salmo; species Salmo trutta. The sequence goes on from NC_042974.1 coordinate 13,222,231, forward strand.
TCTCTGAAATGTAGAGGATTGTCTAGATAAGAAACCAATTAGCTAATGATGACATTTGACAGAGATGCAAGCTATCTAGCTAAAGCTATACCCCCCCATCAACGAGTAAACAGGAAACGTTAGCTAGCTAGCGTAGGCTATTTGTTTTGATAGACATAGCAATGACGTTACACCTGCTCCATCGTCACCTCTGGATATCTATTGTAATGCGACCTTACTGTACTAATGAAGGTTTCCTACCGTATGTCTCAGACATGGCCAGGGTTGTGTTTTGTTAGCTAGGTAAAATAGTTATGTCCACTTGTTTTTCTTGAGGCAAAGCAGCTTCGATATAAAAATAATAATTGAAGGAAAATCCCTAATGATATCTGTGAATCCTACTGGATTTCACTCTCACTTCCCGTAGAACGCTTTTTCAAAATAAAAGTTGCATCAATCAACATAAAACATATCTATATATTATAGCAAGTACAGTTATGTTGAAAGACATTTCACTTAATGTATTACTATTTTAGAGGAATCGGATTAGGCTACTTTTGTATTACTTCTATTTCGAACACCCAGATCTATATTTTAAACTAGAATAGGTACATTTTCTTCAGAAAATGTGTGTGCTTTTTTCAACTATTACTATTGGCTTTAGATCTATTGTCTAGCTAGACATGTTGTTAGCATTTTGTCTTGATTAGAGCTAGCCTGGTCTCAGATCTGCTATCATTGTCAAGCCATACATGTTTGGCATGACAATGAGTGACAAAAGCATCAGTATGATGGCACAAACAGACTGGCTTTCAACAATCTATTTGGTCTCATAGTTGGCCACGATCTTAAGTCTAGTTGGTCTGGATCTAGAGGTAGAGGCCAAGTAAGTTGGTCTATATACTGATATACTAAAGACTAGTTAGATGTCTAGTTGGTATGATTGGTATGATTTAGTTGGCCTAGACCTAAATCTATAATGAACTTAGATATTTAGCTTGTCTAGTCTCGGTCTGTGTTATAGTTAGATGTCTAGTTGAGCCTATCTATAATAAAGGATAGGTATTTATTAAGATTGATCAGTACACAAAGAACCTGCTGCTTGCAGCTTCTCATAAGAAGAGAAGCTTGGTTGTAAACATGTTATACTGTAGAACAGGTTGTTTGTGGTCTAATATACCACGGCTGTTAGCCAATCAGTATTCAGGGCTCGGTGCCACACAGTTTATACTGTAGAACAGGTTGTTTGTTTATAGGTCATTTTCTTGTATGGTTTGCCCTATTCCTACAGAGTAAAGTACATGTACATTGAAGGTGAAATGCAAAGGCAATTACATAAATATTACTTCACAAGTTATACCTATCTAATGGTTCATGTATGATTGAATCAGATTGTACATGAGCTTCTGTATAGACCTAGGCATATCATTTGTCAGAATAAAATTGATACTGTCTAGCTTGGAAAATTCCAGAAAATGATGTCATGGCTTCAGAAGCTTCTGATAGGCTAATTGACATCATTTGAGTCAATTGGAGGTGTACCTGTGGATGTATTTCAAGGCCTACCTTCAAACTCAGTGCCTCTTTGCTTGACATCATGGGAAAATCAAAAGAAATTAGCCAAGACCTCAGAAAATAAATTGTAGACCTCCAAAAGTCTGGTTCATCCTTGGGAGCAATTTCTAAACGCCTGAAGGTACCACATTCATCTGTACAAACAATAGTACGCAAGTATAAACACCATGGGACCACGCAGCCATCATACCGCTCAGGAAGGAGACGCGTTCAGCACCTTGTGAAGATGCTGGAGGAAACAGGTACAAAAGTATCTGTATCCTGCTTTGCTGCAGGAGGGACTGGTGCACTTCACAAAATAGATGGCATCATGAGGGAGGAAAATTATGTGGATATATTGAAGCAACATCTCAAGACATCAGTCAGGGATTTAAAGCTTGGTCGCAATGGGTCTTCCAAATGGACAATGACCCCAAGCATACTTCCAAAGTTGTGGAAAAATGGCTCAAGGCCTTCACAAAGCCCTGACCTCAATCCTATAGAAAATGTGTGGGCAGAACTGAAAAAGCGTGTGCAAGTAAGGAGGCCTACAAACCTGACTCAGTTACACCAGCTCTGTCAGGAGGAATGGGCCAAAATTCACCCAACTTATTGTGGGAAGCTTGTGGAAGGCTACCAGAAACGTTTGACCCAAGTTAAACAATTTAAAGGCAATGCTACCAAATACTAATTGAGTGTATGTAAACTTCTGACCCACTGGGAATGTGATGAAAGAAATAAAAGCTGAAATAAATAATTCTCTCTACTATTATTTGACATTTCACATTCTTAAAATAAAATGGTGATCCTAACTGATCTAAGACAGGGAATTTTTACAAGGAATTGTGAAAAACTTAGTTTAAATGTATTTGGCTAAGGTGTATGTAAACTTCCGACTTCAACTGTATATATAGTGGTATTTTAGCGGTAGACAGGGATAAAGATTTTGTTCAGGCGCCAGACAGGTATTAACCCTGCCGAAAAGAAAAGAGTAGGATAGAGCAACACTACCAGACACACACACATCAGCAGAAGAGACTGCCTAGACTGTAGCCTGTTTGCCAGATAGCCAGTAGAGAGAAAAAGACACCATATAGAAAAGACACGTCACAGCACAGGTGTAACCCCACCAATAATACCTCATACAATAATAACGGCAGAGCAATTTAACGGCAACTTCATAGAAACAATTGACAAGAACGAACCCAGTAAACAACATTAGAGGATTGGCAATAATCGGTATTACCTCCCAGTGGAGTGCAGAGGGTATGAATGGGTGTGTGTGTGGGTGTTCATACACAAAACAAAGGCCTTAAAATGTCCAAAATCTTCTCGGCCATATGTCAATAGTACCACCCCACATCAATACAGTTCAAATAACAATACACAAAAAACTTGCAAGCAACCTCCCTTTAACTAAAATGTCAACCCAAATACTTCTGGCAGGGCAATAATAGTCCAGCGACACTGAACATCAAAGGGAACTCATTGAAAAAGAAATAAAGTCTGCTGTAGTGATGGGTCGTTCGCGAACGAGTCGGCTCTAAGAGCCGGCTCGCATATCAGAAGAGCCGAATTTACTTATAAAAATAACTAAAAAATAAGTTATGAATAATCAAAATATTTAAATGAATAGAATTAACTAATTCAAAGAACGAAAAAATAAATAAAATAATATAGGCCTACATGCTCAAGTGCACACATTCGTTCTGACTGTCTGCTCAGACTAACAGCCTCACCTGTTGTTCCTGTCAATCAGACACGCAGTGTCAACCAATGAACCAAAGATACATGAGGGAGGGCCGAGCCTTCTCACTCACAGTCATACTTAGCAGCCGAGGAGAGAGAGGAAGGACAGCTGTGAAAACAACAGCTGGAAAATCCCACCGTACCTTCTCCGCTATGCAATCTGGTTTCTGAGCTGGTCATGGGTGCACCTCAGCCATGCTCAAGGTCCTAAACGATACCATAACCGCCATCGATAAGACTACTGTGCAGCTGTATTCATCGACCTGGCCAAGGCTTTCGACACTGTTAATCACCGCATTGTTATAGGCAGACTCAATAGCCTTGGCTTCTCAAATGATTGCCTCGCCTGGTTCACCAACTACTTCTCAGATGGAGTTCAGTGTGTCAAATCAGAGGGCCTGTTGTCTGGACCTCTGGCAGTCTCTATGGGGGTGCCACAGTGTTCAATTCTCTGGTGACTCTTTTCTCTGTTTATCAATGATGTCGCTCTTGCTGCTTGTGATTCTCTGATCCACCTCTACGTAGACGATACCATTCTATATACATCTGCCCAGTCTTTGGACACTGTGCTAACAAACCTCCAAATGAGCTTCAACGTCATACAACACTCCTTCCGTGGCCTCCAACTGCTTTTAAATGCTAGTAAAACTAAGTGCATGCTCTTCATCCGATTGCTGCCTGCACCTTCCCGCCCGACTAGCATCACTACTCTGGATGGTTCTGACCTAGAATATGTGGACAACTACAAATACCTAGGTGTCTGGTTAGACTGTAAGCTCTCCTTCCATACTCACATTAAGCATCTCCAATCCAAAATGCAATATAGAATCGGCTTCCTATTCTGCAACAAAGCCTCCTTCACTCATGCTGCCAAGCATACCCTCGTAAAACTGACTATCCTACCGATCCTAGACTTCGGCGACGTCATTTACAAAATGGCCCACAACACTACTCAGCAAATTGGATGTAGTTTATCAGTGCCATCTGTTTTGTCACCAAAGCCACATATACTACCCACCACTGCAACCTGTATGCTCTCGTTGGCTGGCCCTCGCTTCATATTCATCTCCAGACCCACTGGCTCCAGGTTATCTAAGTCTTTGCTAGGTGAAGCCCCGCCTTATCTCAGCTCACTGGTCACCATAGCAACACCCACCCATAGCATGCGCTCCAGCAGGTATATTGCACTGGTCATCCTCAAAGCCAACACTTCCTTTGGCCGCCTTTCCTTCCAGTTCTCTGCTGCCAATGACTGGAAAGAATTGCAAAAATATCTGGTAGCTGGAGTCTTATCTCCGTCTCTAACTTTAAGTATCAGCTGTCAGAGCAGCTTACCAATCGCTGTACCTGTACACAGCCCATCTGTAAATAGCCCACCCAACTACCTCATCCCCATATTGTTACTTATCCTCTTGCACTTTTGCACCCCAGTATCTCTACTTGCACATCATCATCTGCACATCTATCACTCCAGTATTAATGTTTAATTGTAATTATTTCACCTCTATGGCCTATTTATTGCCTTACATTCCTACTCTTTTACATTTGCACACACTGTACATAGAAAAGAGAAATCTATTGTGTTATTGACTGTACGTTTGTTTATTCCATGTGTAACTCTGTTGTTTTTGTCGCACTGCTTTGCTTTATCTTGGCCAGGTCGCAGTTGTAAATGAGGTCTTGTTCTCAACTGGCCTACCTGGTTAAATAAAGGTGAAATAAAATATATAGTCATTAGTGGTCTGTGTCGCCTATAGTGGTATTTATAAACTGGGTGGTTCGAGCCTTGAATGCTGATTGGCTGACAGCCATGGTATATCAGACTGTATACCACGGGGATGACAAAACATTTATTTTTACTGCTCTAATTACGTTGGTAACCAGTTTATAATAGCAGTAAGTCACCTCGGGGGTTTGTTATATATGTCCAATATACCGCGGCTAAGGGCTGTGTCCAGGCATGTTAACTGTATATTGGCCATATACCAAAACACCTCGGGCCTTATTGCTTAAATATAGCCTATAGTTATCAGGATGCATGCAACACGTTTTGACTACAAAATCTTCTTCAGGCAGCGTCAACATTATTATATATTTTTTTAGATGTTTATGGTTCAAAATTGGGAGTGAAGTGAATACTCCATGCAATATAGTCTCCTAATGCAGACACCCAAACCACCACAAGGGTGCACTGGTAGATTAGCTATATCTGCCATATTCAGATATTCATATTCTCTGAATCAGTTTTCTTCAAATTCCTGTACCCCTATACCCAGTCTTTCCCAGAGGAGGCTCACAAGGACCCCTACGGCAACATCCAGGCCCCATAATTGTTACTTGTTTTTTTCTGTAAAACCAACAGAAGCAGAAACGTTTTAAGGCAGGGGTAAAGAGTGGTTGAGGAACCACCATGGGGACACTGCTCATGCCTTTGGATGTCACATAGCTGGTGTGTTGAATTCTGAGGGCTTGGGTCCTATGGGCCGAAAATGTACTGAATGACACCTATGAAGTTCTCTGAGTTGTAACTAGACATCCCAAGCCCCCACATACCTCCCCCCACCCAGATGTAAAATTATGAGGACAGGCCCTTAATAGGTGTTATTTTGAGATTTAAAATAGGTTTATTGGTAGCCAATTAAATTCTTCAATTCTACAGCAGTTGTGTTTTGTCAAGTTTTCAATAAACAAGGTAGCTTATCCCCAGATGGATAGGAGTGGTATGTTACATCATGCCTAAGGATGTGTAAAGAAGTCCTACTGTCACTCCATCAGATTTCCTGTTTAGTCAGACTCTCCTGAATGTACTGTATGTTACGGACATCTGCTTGACATTTCAATGAGATCTGACCAGACACAGTGCCCTACATTTCTAAGTAACTGCTACTACGAATATGTTGAAATAAGAGAATGCAGACTGCCAATGCCACTGGGGTAAAAAAAAGAACATATTCAACTAGTTCACCTCTAGGTTTTGAGGAAATGTATTTAATTTGACAAAACTATCGTTGGATAGCTTCTAGTGTTTGTATGTTTTCACAACAATCTTTTCCCAATGCAACAGAAAATAGTTTGATACTGTTTATTTCTAGGGGGGAAGGAATGATGTTGGCTTCTACTTCATGCTGCAGTACAACCATATAATATTATTACAACCAGCATGTTGTAACATTAAACAAACCTTCTGCCGTACTGAGAACAGCCTCTGAAGTCTCAATATACAGTAGACCGGCCTACTGTAGAGCCTGAAAATTAAATCGGAGGTCTTCCCTTTCACAACTTGTAAGCTGGTTTAACACCATGGAACCTGCTCCCCCCCGAGGACCAATGGTATCACTGGAAAACAATAGAAACCAGGAAGAGGGGAAATGACCTGTCCTTGGAATCTAAAAATGTCATCAGGATGTTGTTCCAAAATATGGGAGGTTTCTTTCTGTGAATCAGTGAGAGGCGAGCATCTGTGTTCAGGTCAGGTCAGACCCTGGGGCAGAGCACACGGAAGGTCTGGAAAGACAACGGTAATGACTGGGTGGGCATTGTCTATATGCTCCTACTTGTTACATCTATTTCTGGTCTAATATCTAAATTGGGGTATGATCATATACTCCAGCTATGGAAGAGCAACAGAGAAAGGGGACGGAGTTGTAAAGGATGTTGCTTTACCTGTGTGGGCAGATTTATGTAACTATATAACAAATATAACTGACTAATATCATTTCTTATTCAGATGATATTCAGAGTAGAACTGGTTGTCATACTCTCTTTCACCACACCGACTTGGGTCCTGTAACATAATACTGTAAGCCCTCTGTAGTTAGGGTTACTGTAGAAATGTTTTTGAAATAATAGTGTGAAAATAAACACACCAATGGACTTTGTCCCTTTAAACAAATAGCCCCTCCAAAACAACCAGCTCTCCATTGCCACAACAGACCAGACTGTCAACAGTATCAACATTGTGACAGAAATTCCAAACAACCAAGCTAACTAAAGAATGATCTTTCTTTGGCCATGTTTAACAGGTGAGAGTGATTTGAGGAAAGACACCATCCATACAAGATATATGACTCGTGGTCATTCGATACCACACTGAACAAAACGGTACTTGTTACTTAAACTGGGGGAGACCTTAAGACTCCTGGCAGTATATGAATAATGATGGCTCTCAGTTGAGCTGCCTGCAGACATTGCTGACCGCTGCTGGGATATGATGGGCTGCTTTCCCAGAGGCAAACTGGCCACCTCTAATGCTATTAACTTTATTTACCCTCCAGAAGAATGACTCCTCTGGAACTGATGGAGAGCTGAAGCCTAGCGCTCTTAACACCAGTGTCAAACAGTGACGCAGACGCACTGAATGGTCTCCTTGTACAGGCTCCAGAGAAACTGCAAGTTGTCCTTAAACTTGACAGATTGCTCTGGAGACGGACCCCAGGACCCCAGAACACTAGGACCCCAGAACACTAGGACCCCAGATCACTAGGACCCCAGGATCACAGGACCCCAGAACACTAGGACCCCAGGATCACAGGACCCCAGAACACTAGGACCCCAGGATCACAGGACCCCAGGATCACAGGACCCCAGAACACTAGGACCCCAGGGTCACAGGACCCCAGAACACTAGGACCCCAGAACACTAGGACCCCAGGATCACAGGACCCCAGAACACTAGGACCCCAGGATCACAGGACCCCAGAACACTAGGACCCCAGGATCACAGGACCCCAGGATCACAGGACCCCAGAACACTAGGACCCCAGGATCACAGGACCCCAGGATCACAGGACCCCAGAACACTAGGACCCCAGAACACTAGGACCCCAGGATCACAGGACCCCAGGATCACAGGACCCCAGAACACTAGGACCCCAGAACACTAGGACCCCAGGATCACAGGACCCCAGAACACTAGGACCCCAGAACACTAGGACCCCAGAACACTAGGACCCCAGAACACTAGGACTCCAGGATCACAGGACCTCAGGATCACAGGACCCCAGAACACTAGGACCCCAGAACACTAGGATCACAGGACCCCAGGATCACAGGACCCCAGAACACTAGGACCCCAGAACACTAGGACCCCAGGATCACAGGACCCCAGAACACTAGGACCCCAGGATCACAGGACCCCAGAACACTAGGACCCCAGGAGCACAGTCAGCTTGAAATGTCTGCTGCTAACATCTCCTTAGTGGCTCACACTGCAGGTATTCATAAGCTGATCTAGCCTGTAAAAGGCCACAGTTTGTAATGCCTGGACAATAATATTGTAATGTTACGATGACTTGAAATGGTTTGGCGTCAAGACCACTCCAAACCAGTAGTGTGTAATTGTGTTGAAAACTACTTGCAGTCCAGTCCAGATTTAGAGAGAATTCTGACTGAAATGCTTTCCTGAAGTTACTCAGCTAAAATAAAAGAGTCTGCTGAATATTCAAGACAGATACAAGCAAATAAGACTTGATGTTCACAGTCACTGCAATCTGCAGACCTCCCAGTCACAAAGTTCATTATAATACACTGTTTGCCTGGTATTTTTAGACCTTACGAAATGTGGGATATTTTTCATTATGAAATACTAATAAGCACACATATTAGATGTGCTATGATGACCAGTAGACTTGTAGCTTAGAGGTTCAAAACAGTTTTAGCACTCAGTACATGTACTGTACAGTACATATCCATTTGAATCGATGCCGGCAGTATGTTCCATTAAATTGGCACAGAGTTACATTACCAGAAAGAAAATTAACAAAGAAACATTCCCTCCTACTGCTCTGAAAGGCCCACATTGAATGTCTTCTTTCAGGCGGTGATGCCCCCACAGTCCTTCATGGTTCACAGAGTTTGCCATTGTTCCACCTCACATCAATATTGGGGGATGGACAGCCTGGGAGGCAGTGGACAGAGAGCATCAAAAGAGTCAACCATGGAAGAGGAGGGCAAGGGGGTTGGACTTGGCTCTTTTTGATCACTTAAGTGTTCACTAAACACACACAAAGGGAGCTGGGATCACTTGGCATGTCTACTGAGGGTCACTGGGAGCATTCAGGACCCTGATGGGAACCCTGGCGCTGCTAATCCTAAGAGGTCAGACAGGAAACAGGAAGTTGTCATGTGAGCTGATTTGTAAACCGCCAGCCTGGGTAGATTTCCATCCTGTCACTGTCATGTCATACCCCGTATTTGAAGGGGCTGGGGGATGGAATATCTACTTTATGTGTGTCATCCTTGTCAGCAAGACAGAGCCTGATACAAGCAGAGGCTTCCACAATAACAGGAATGGCCTCTCCCCTGTCTGCCTACCACACCAACCCCTTATCTCTCACCCACCCGCCTTCCACCCTCTCTAGTTCATTGTTTGAGCATCAGAGGTCAGTGGCTTTGAGCTGGGTGACGCTGGCTGGTAAATGTTTGATAGTTAGGCGCACTGAGGACCAAGGACACCATGACACCCTGCAATGGACAATGTGTATTAAGTTGAACACCAGTCACTGTGCAAAAAAAGTGACCAAGCAAGGGCCCCCTCATCTGAGATGTGAATATGAAACAGGGCAGATGCAGCTCTCAGCCTACTGATCCACATGTCAATTGTTTCATTGGTGGCCCTATTGAGCCCTTTTAGAATGGGTGATCTGCAGGGTGAAAAGAGCCTGCACCCATTCACACTCATGGGAGACGGTTTATCAGGACTTACGTACTGCGGACAGGTATGTGCTGTCAGTGGGGTAGGATAGTGAATGGAAATAGTTTCCCCATGAGGACACTCTTCAAATTGACTTATTAGAAAGTTCTGAATAACTCAGCGATAGCCAGATTAAAGATGGGGACGTGCTGCATTGGTACTCTGGCTTCAAGCAGGCAAAATGTGCATGGGAAAACAATAAAACCAGTAATTCTCTTCATCATCAGATGTGCTGATTTCAATGAGAAGTAGCTTTGGATTCTTGTTTACTAGATCAATGAGTCCTCTTTAAAGGTCACCCTTGCTGAGAACAGAACCATCCCCCAACACACCCACACACATCCATGGGAAACACTAAAGACTTGACCGTTAGGGAGTTGACCACCTACTCAGGTCAAAGTTACCTTCCAACCAAAGAGAACTTCACAGCAATATTTCCCTTTATTTGGTAGCACAGATCCTCGACATTTCGTGCAACATCTAGAATAACAGTCTAACTGCAGCTTGGTCTGCTTGAGGACGTTCTCTAAGCATTCCTGTAGAGAGTGGGAAAGAGGCTCAGAGGCTTCCATTGGGTTCACATGAAAATGTCTGAATCAAGACACCCCTAAATCACAGCAAATGTGCTGCTCTGCCGTTTGGACTACAAAGTCCTCGCCGCCTCCTCCATGCGAACGCGTCACACTGCAGAACGCATTGACCTTTCAGATTTCATTAAGCATTAGGGGGAGTGAGGCTGGGGGAACAGTCCCAGTGTGCTGTAATTAGAATCTAACGAGGGAAACGTTGAGGGAGCATTAGGGGAGTGAGGCTGGGGGAACAGTCCCAGTGTGCTGTAATTAGAATCTAACGAGGGAAACGTTGAGGGAGCATTAGGGGAGTGAGGCTGGGGGAGCAGTCCCAGTGTGCTGTAATTAGAATCTAACGAGGGAAAAGTTGAGGGAGCGTTAGGGGAGTGAGGCTGGGGGAACAGTCCCAGTGTGCTGTAATTAGAATCTAACGAGGGAAAAGTTGAGGGAGCGTTAGGGGAGTGAGGCTGGGGGAACAGTCCCAGTGTGCTGTAATTAGAATCTAACGAGGGAAAAGTTGAGGGAGCATTAGGGGAGTGAGGCTGGGGGAGCAGTCCCAGTGTGCTGTAATTAGAATCTAACGAGGGAAACGTTGAGGGAGCGTTAGGGGAGTGAGGCTGGGGGAGCAGTCCCAGTGTGCTGTAATTAGAATCTAACGAGGGAAAAGTTGAGGGAGCGTTAGGGGAGTGAGGCTGGGGGAACAGTCCCAGTGTGCTGTAATTAGAATCTAACGAGGGAAACGTTGAGGGAGCGTTAGGGGAGTGCCTGGTGGAGTTGACGGAGCAGGAAGACGACATAGAAACATTTGACAACGAAGATGAAGGGATTAGAGGTCCACAACATCACAGGTTCATTTACCGACCAATTCAGCCTGTCTTCATTTCCCTCCATTCATGGTCAATCACCCTCTGTCCCAATGTAGCACATGCTATGGGCTCCACCCCCCATTACCAGAATGGATGATGTGTGAGTATGGAACTCTGTTAGGATGTCTCTGCTGTCAGCCTCACCTCTAGCATTTCTAGGTATGAATGTGAAAATGTGTCTTGTCTCCAGTAGACTCATTAGCCATTGGAACATGCATCTGTTGAAATACTGTCATTATAACCTGCTGCTTTTTTCATGAACCTCAGTTGTCTTCTGCTTTCCCCACAGTGTTTCTCATCCTCTGTCTTACCAAGCAACTGGAGCTGGTTTCCACAGTGTTTCTCGTCCTCTGTCTTACCAAGCAACTGGAGCTGGTTTCCACAGTGTTTCTCGTCCTCTGTCTAACCAAGCAACTGGGGCTGGTTTCCACAGTGTTTCTCATCCTCTGTCTAACAAAGCAACTGGAGCTGGTTTCCACAGTGTTTCTCGTCCTCTGTCTTACCAAGCAACTGGAGCTGGTTTCCACAGTGTTTCTCATCCTCTGTCTAACCAAGCAACTGGAGCTGGTTTCCACAGTGTTTCTCATCCTCTGTCTTACCAAGCAACTGGAGCTGGTTTCCACAGTGTTTCTCATCCTCTGTCTAACCAAGCAACTGGAGCTGGTTTCCACAGTGTTTCTCATCCTCTGTCTAACCAAGCAACTGGAGCTGGTTACCACAGTGTTTCTCGTCCTCTGTCTTACCAAGCAACTGGAGCTGGTTTCCACAGTGTTTCTCGTCCTCTGTCTAACCAAGCAACTGGAGCTGGTTTCCACAGTGTTTCTCGTCCTCTGTCTAACCAAGCAACTGGAGCTGGTTTCCACAGTGTTTCTCGTCCTCTGTCTTACCAAGCAACTGGAGCTGGTTTCCACAGTGTTTCTCGTCCTCTGTCTAACCAAGGAACTGGAGCTGGTTTCCACAGTGTTCCTTGTCCTCTATCTAACAAAGCAACTGGAGCTGGTTTCTTGCAGAGCCTCAGGCAGAGATGGTGTGTTGACTCAATGGCTGGCATTTTGAAGAGAGACGCAGTTGCTCTTTCAACTTCCAATCTGTTGGGAGAACAAATCCTGAGTCGTGTTGTTGGAATGTCCTTCTCACACATAAGCTTGACTGTATTGGTCTGGGAGGGGGGTGGCAGGGAGTGTGTGGGATACAGAAGATAAAATTCAGTATGTGGAAACAAAAACATCTGACAGATCTGTTGTGGACGTGCTGGGCAGATTACGTCATGTCCCAGGCTTTCCGCTATCTGAATCTCATTCCAAAACACAAGAGCGGGCAAGAGGTATGACACAGTGGCTTGATGAAAATGTAATAAACAATGTCTCGTAAATCATAAACATGTTCAGCAGGAGTCAGACGGTACATGAAAACATATCTAAATTCTAGAGATGAAATAGTCAATTTACAGATCTCAAGTGCCCTACTGATGGTGGATTCACTTGTTTTCATAGCCTTGAAGTCTGAAATGATATTATGCCCCAAGACAGACTTGTATTTAATGGCATTCAGCTCTATAACATGAAACTGAAGCTTTCTTCTTTGGAAACGATTACATGATTTTATGACCTGCAGATAAATCGAATTATTTCATGTGAAACTATGTGAAAATATGTGTTTTTGGAACACTTTACATGTGATCTCATGTGTAGTTTCATGTTGTCAAATATTATCACATTAACTTGACATAAGATCACGTGATCACCTGAAAACGTGTTTTTCAGTAAGAGCAGGTTGAAGTCATTTTAGATGAATTTAACTCGACATGAAATCTGGATTGGATTCGATTTAATATTTGAAGCTAGCAGGGAAACACTTTAAGGTGACTCAACACAAACATTTACAGTGTTTTAGCAAAGTGCTTAATGTACTCTTGGCAATAAATCTGTGGCCAAACTCTTTCATGCCCACAGACCTGGTGCTGGTGGTATAGCAGAAAATTCAAGTTGCTGCCCAACTGAGAGGTTGTGAGTTCAAATCCCAGAAGAGGATGATTCCCGAGTGTGCTCACATTTAATCATTTTATTGACACATTTTACAAGAATGCTACTTTTGACTAAAAGTTTCAAGTTCACTCAACAAGTCATTAAATCCAAACGTGTCAGTTTCCCTTATTATACTAGGTTGGATAACTTTAGATGAAGTTAACTCAACATGAAATTCAGATTGGACTTGACTGAAGGCAGCAGGGTAACAATCTTTTATGACAGTGTGATCTGTTCTAATACAAAAACATTTGTGATTTCTCCATTTTATGATGTCAGTGTAACAATGACTTAACAATGCGATTTGTTAAGACTGATCATGAGACAACCAAGGGGCTACAGAGAGATTTGAATGAATATAAATATTCACTGGCATGAAGAACATTCAACTTGTGGGGTTCCCCTTGTTCTTACAAATTCCCTTCAGCAAACAGACAGACCGTTGCACAACTGATTCCAGAATATAATCACAGACATATGTCTTATTACATCAAGAGGTTTTGATTGAGATGTAGATGGTTTCAATAAACCATACAATTCGTTTTACATTTTTCCTCCCTTTCCTAAATTCAATCACATTTAACAAATATCCCTTTCAAACAGAGATGAAAACCGGCCAACTTTAGCATTCCCTCCAACGTTTTGCCAACGTTTCTTTATATCTGTAAGGTATTGCCGACAACAAAGCATGTACTTTTATTTCAGCCAACCGACCAATTCATGATTGTGGTAATGAATTTAAAAGTCCTGCCAACCCCTCAGTAGAAACGTTGGCCTTTTAATCGTATTGTCTGTGTTACATGTAATCTGTTACTCTCCAACCCGTCATACAGAGGGGTTGTTGGCGCAGAGGCCTGTCTAATGCACACTGGTGACAAGCATATCTATCTTCCAACAAGATGGAGCGGAAACTTCCCTTTATTGTGTCAATCACATGCTGTGACAAAGCAGTGGTCTCTGCTCTTTCCCTACAAACATTTATCAGTCTAGTTCATGTGATATCAACCCCTGGGCTCACCTCAATTCATCATCATCACACACTGAGACTCTCTATATTCCATTTAAAGTGTGGGTTAATGAAGTCTAACATTTGTTATAGTTGCATAAAAGAGACGCCCCAGCAGGTTTCTCACCCCACAGGTCATAGTGGATCAATGTTCATAAAACCAGGGGAGGGTGTAAAGGGTTTTTGAAAATGTATATCTAATAAAAATGTTGTCGAATAAATGTAGACACACATCATATTTACAGCAGAATCATGAAATAGACAAGCTACCATAAAAATCCAGGTTGTTGATTTGATTGGTCCACCAGGTTCCGAGGCATCTCTTTATTTTGCTGAAGAACAAATTAACACCAGATAATAATTTCCAAATTAGAGGGGAAAGACAGTGGAATGACTGTATTAGCCACCTCATTGCAGATAACAGATTGGGTCCTATGAGCAGTGTTGGAATACATGCTGTCTGCAGCCTCCCAACACTGTCTGTGTCCTGGCAGCCGCCCCTGCCGCCCAACCGTGGCCCCATCACAGTTCTCCTGGTTAGGTCATTGCACTATCTATGCAGAAAACAGCTGCCTGCAGCTCCCTTCCCCTGACACTGTGCTGGGCAAAGTCACCAAAATAGAGGAACTGGGTGCAGCCCATGGAAAACAATGATACTTGTGACAACTCATAGGATCAAAGGCCCAGAACTGAAATATTCATGGTTTAGAGGTCAAAATTCTAGTAAATATGCCAGTGATGTGGAAATTGTTAAGATGGTATTGCTTTTAGCAAATGTCTGTTTCTGTGTGCATCCGTATACAAGCATACTTACAGTGCCTTCGGAAAGTATTCAGACCCCTTGACTTTTTCCACATTTTGTTAGGTTACAGACTTATTCTAAAATGTGTTAAATATTAATTTCCCTCATCAATCTACACACAATACCCCATAATGACAAAGCAAAAACTGTTTTTTTTTATGTTTGTTAATTTATTAAAAATAAAAAACTGAAAAATTACATTTACATAAGTATTCAGACACTTTACTCAGTACTTTGTTGAAGCGCCTTTGGCAGCAATTACAGCCTCGAGTCTTCTTGGGTAAGACTCTACAAGCTTGGCACACCTGTATTTGGGGAGTTTCTCCCATTCTTCTCTGCAGATCCTCTCAAGCTCTGTCAGGTTAGATGAGGAGCGTTGCTGCACAGCTATTTTCAGGTCTCTCCAAAGATGTTTGATCAGGTTTAAGTCCGGGCTCTGGCTGGGCCACTCAAGGGCATTCAGAGACTTGTCCCGAAGCCACTCCTGCGTTGTCTTGGCTGTGTGCTTAGGGTCGTTGTCCTTTTGGAAGGTGAACCTTCGCCCCATTCTGAGGTCCTGAGAGCTCTGGAGCAGGTTTTCATCAAGGATCTCTCTGTACTTTGCTACGCTCATCTTTGCCTCAACCCTGACTAGTCTCCCAGTCCCTGCCGCTGAAAAACGTCCCCAAAGCACGATTCTGCCACCACCGTGCTTCATTGTAGGGATGGTGCCAGGTTTCTTTCAGACGTGACGCTTGGCTTTCAGACCAAAGAGTTCAATCTTGGTTTTGTCAGACCAGAGAATCTTGTTTCTCATGGTCTGAGAGTCCTTAGATGCCTTTTGGCAAACTCCAAGCAGGCTGCCATGTGTCTTTTACTGAGGAGTGGCTTCCGTCCAGCCAGTCTACCATAAAGGCCTGATTGGTGGAGTGCTACAGAGATGGTTGTCCTTTTGGAAGGTTCTCCCATCTCCACAGAGGAACTCTAGAGCTCTGTCAGAGTGACCATCGGGTTCTTGGTCACCTCCCTGACCAAGGCCCTTCTCCCTCGATTGCTCATTTTGTCCCGGCAGCCAGCTCTAGGAAGAGTCCTGATGCTTCCAAACTTCTTCCATTTAGGAAAGATAGAGGCCACTTTGTCCTTTGGGACCTTCAATGCTGCAGACATTTTTTGGTGTCCTTCCCCCAGATCTGTGATATAGACAGGTGTGTGCCTTTCCAAATCATGTCCAATCAATTGAATTTACCACAGGTGGACTCCAATCAAGTTGTAGAAACATCTCAAGGATGATCAATGTAAACAGGATGCACCTGAGCTCAATATCTAGTCTCATAGCGAAGGTTCTGAATACTTATGTAAATAAGGTATTTTTTATAAATGAGTGAAAAATTATAACAATTTGTTTTCACTTTGTCGTTATGGGGTATTGTGTGGAGATTGCTGAGGATATTTTTTTGAAATTCATTTTATTAATGAATTTATAAATGAATGGCTGTAACGTAACAAAATGTGGGAAAGTCAACAGATCTAAATACTTTCCGAAGGCACTGTATCTGCATGGAAATATCGAAATTGATGCATTGACATTTCAATGTTGTTTTATTGACCCCAGATACTAATGTGCTTGAGTAATCCATTGATTCAAAATGGTTTTTCATACTTCATTTCCTATTGTTCAGGCCCACATTATCAGGTTTGCTCCTTTTGATCTGGACGTCTGATCACATCAGTTCATTGAATGTGTTCAAATGGAACTAACCGGTATAGAAACTGAACTAAACATGTTGATGTCAGGCATCTCCAGGGGGTTGTAACATATTACTCCCAATCTTGGGGTCAAATTCAGCTCAAACTGTAAGTTCAACTCACATTGTTCCATCATGTCTTAACCCCTTTACAATGCCTGCCTTTCATCAGCACAAGATCAGTCACTCAATACCAGGTCATCAGATCCCAACTGACAGTTTATTGGAGGCTCAGTGGCTTAAAGTATTAGCCAGTAAGAACATGGGGGCAACTGATTGTAAACCACTTGCTGGTTATATGGGGTAAAAGGATCAGATGGAGTTTTCAAGACAAAACACTGCAGTCTCAGTCAGCATTATTCTGTAATTCAATGTGTTTAATGCAGTTTGGGATTTCATTACACCAATAGTTCCTAGCAGTGTGTGAGCGTTGTGTCAACTCTCTCCAATAATCTTTCATTTAAAATAATTCTTGCTAAAATGATGGAGATATGGTGATCTTAAAATGTGTATGTCGTGGAAAAACTATATTCATAGGATGCAAATAGGATTGTCTATTTTTTCTCATCTTGTTTGTTTGCTGCAGAGCCTATTCTTTGAGGATGTGAGAGCCGTAAGCTATGAGGTTACAGGAGGAGAACGTAGGTGATTCGTTTTTTTCCCTCAAAAGCCTTGCCTGTTGTCTCGTTTGCGTCAGCTCACAAAGTTGGAAAACAAGACAAAGGTTCTAGTCCAGTGCCATGACTATGACTGGGTCTGGTCCAGTGCCATGACTATGACTGGGTCTGGTCCAGTGCCATGACTATGACTGGTTCTGGCCCAGTGCCATGACTATGACTGGGTCTGGTCCAGTGCCATGACTATGACTGGGTCTGGTCCAGTGCCATGACTATGACTGGGTCTGGTCCAGTGCCATGACTATGACTGGGTCTGGTCCAGTGCCATGACTCTGACTGGGTCTGGTCCAGTGCCATGACTATGACTGGGTCTGGTCCAGTGCCATGACTATGACTGGGTCTGGTCCAGTGCCATGACTATGACTGGGTCTGGTCCAGTGCCATGACTATGACTGGGTCTGGTCCAGTGCCATGACTCTGACTGGGTCTGGTCCAGTGCCATGACTATGACTGGGTCTGGTCCAGTGCCATGACTATGACTGGGTCTGGTCCAGTGCCATGACTATGACTGGGTCTGGTCCAGTGCCATGACTATGACTGGTTCTGGTCCAGTGCCATGACTATGACTGGGTCTGGTCCAGTGCCATGACTATGACTGGGTCTGGTCCAGTGCCATGACTATGACTGGGTCTGGTCCAGTGCCATGACTATGACTGGGTCTGGTCCAGTGCCATGACTCTGACTGGTTCTGGTTCAGTGCCATGACTATGACTGGTTCTGGTCGAGTGCCCTGACTCTGACTGGTTCTGGCCCAGTGCCATGACTCTGACTGGTTCTGGTCCAGTGCCATGACTGTGACTGGTTCTGGCCCAGTGCCATGACTCTGACTGGTTCTGGCCCAGTGCCATGACTCTGACTGGGTCTGGTCCAGTGCCATGACTCTGACTGGGTCTGGTCCAGTGTCATGACTCTGACTGTGGGCATAGAGGAGGGGGTGGAGGGGGTCGACCTGATGGTGGCTACATCTGGTTTCTAGGCAACAACTTAATAAAAACACCAGAGGGAGGCTCTTTTTTCCCTCCCTCTTCCCCTCTCTTAATATAATTTTTTGTCTTCTTTTCCCAGCAGCACTTTGTGTCTACACACTCTGCTGCTTTATAATTTCAAAGGGTGAATATGTCAGAATCCTCACCTAATTTTTCTGGTGAGGATATAATATAACAAGCGTACAGAAGTTCTATTTGGATGACTGCTGAGACAGTGTGACAAGGGACAGGTTTAAGATAAAGTTCAGTGGTAGTGACATCTTAATAAAGGCAAGGGTATGCTGTTGAAAAGGGTTTGGGACACTATCCAACTGTTCCGCCAACACAGTAAACATGCACACGTCACACAGAAATAAACAACCTCTAGTCTATATAATCATCCCATCCAAGAAAAACAACATTTGAGGTTCCCCACAGTTGCTGCAACCTGGTCTCAGAGCATTTCGTATCATTTTGTACTTAAATCCGAGACACTACATTTAGTATGATATGATATGTTTCGTATGGTATGTATTATTTTGTGGATGTCCATACTTCCATTTTGTACAATATGTTACAAATTGAAATTCCTACAATATGTTATGAATTTGCAAAACGTACAATATGTCACAAATTTGCTAAACATATGATATATTACGAATTCCAATTTCTTGTGGCTAACGTTAGCTAGGTGGCTAGGTTGCTAACGCTAGCTAGGCTAGGGGTTAGGGTTAGGGATTAAGGTTAGGGTTAAGGTTAGGAGTTAGGTTAAAGGGGTGAAGTTTAGGGTTAAGGGAAGGGTTAGCTAAAAGGGTTAAGGTTAGGGGAAGGGTTAGCTAAAAGGGTTAAGGTTAGGGTTAGGGGAAGGGTTAGCTAAAAGGGTTAAGGTTAGGGTTAAGGGAAGGGTTAGCTAAAAGGGTTAAGGTTAGGGTTAGGGGAAGGGTTAGCTAAAAGGGTTAGGGTTAAGGGAAGGGTTAGCTAAAAGGGTTAAGGTTAGGGTTAGGGGAAGGGTTAGCTAAAAGGGTTAGGGTTAAGGGAAGGGTTAGCTAAAAGGGTTAAGGTTAGGGTTAGGGGAAGGGTTAGCTAAAAGGGTTAGGGTTAAGGGAAGGGTTAGCTAAAAGGGTTAAGGTTAGGGTTAGGGGAAGGGTTAGCTAAAAGGGTTAGGGTTAAGGGAAGGGTTAGCTAAAAGGGTTAAGGTTAGGGTTAGGGGAAGGGTTAGCTAAAAGGATTAAGGTTAGGGTTAAGGGAAGGGTTAGCTAAAAGGGTTAAGGTTAGGGTTAGGGGAAGGGTTGGCTAAAAGTTTAAGGTTTGGGTTAGGGGAAGGGTTAGCTAACATGCAAAGTAGTTGTAAAGTAGCTATAAAGTAGTAAGTAGTTGTAAATTTGCTAATTAGCTAAAATGCTAAAGTTATTCGTGATGAGATTTTAACAATCAACCTTTGGGTTGCTAGTTCACCCACCCATCCACCCACCCTCCTTTAGTTTTTGCCTTAAGTAACCTTCAATCTTATGTAACCATACCAAACATAACATATCATACTCATTCGGTGCGCCAAATGTATGTTTACTATGTTACGTCTAGTCTATAAGACCAGTCTGGTTAATAAGGACAAGGGAAAGGGAAAGAGGAATACCTAGTCAGTTGTACAACTGAATACATTCGAGGGAGCTTGGGGGCAAAAGGGATAAAGATATTATTTTTTTGACAAAGGGATTTCTTACTTTACTAAATAAATTATTAAACTTTTTTTTGCAAAAAGGTTGTAGCACAATTATTAGTGGCGTTTTAAGATTTTATCACTGCTTTCTTAGAAACCATGCTCTTGGCAAGAAAATAAATGTATTGGCAAAAGTCCAAATGACTGCAGACCAACTGATTTGAGGCTAGAACTCTCTCTCTTTTCAGTGTCCAGATGCTTTTACTTTTAAAACCCACTCTGACCTTCACAGACTGATCAGTCAGTCACATCAAATCAAAAGGGGTAATGGTCCGTTAAACTGAGCCCTAATTATCATACAGTAACCAGCAGTTAGTTTGTCTGGTCAGAACTAATTATCATACAGTAACCAGGGGTTGGTTTGTTTAGTCAGAACTAATTATCATACAGTAACCAGGGGTTAGTTTGTTTAGTCAGAACTAATTATCATACAGTAACCAGGGGTTGGTTTGTCTAGTCAGAACTAATTATCATACAGTAACCAGGGGTTGGTTTGTTTAGTCATAACTTGCTTGTTTAAAAAAAAGTGTACAAACATACTGAGTTTAAACGACTGGTATGAAGTGTACAAGCATACTGAGTTTAAACGACTGGTATAAAGTGTACAAGCATACTGAGTTTAAATGGTTGGTATGAAGTGTACAAACATACTGAGTTTAAATGGTTGGTATGAAGTGTACAAACATACTGAGTTTAAATGGTTGGTATGAAGTGTACAAACATACTGAGTTTAAACGACTGGTATGAAGTGTACAAACATACTGAGTTTGAACGACTGGTATGAAGTGTACAAACATACTGAGTTTAAACGACTGGTATGAAGTGTACAAGCATACTGAGTTTAAACGACTGGTATGAAGTGTACAAGCATACTGATTTTAAACGACTGGTATGAAGTGTACAAGCATACTGAGTTTAAATGGTTGGTATGAAGTGTACAAGCATACTGAGTTTAAATGGTTGGTATGAAGTGTACAAGCATACTGAGTTTAAACGACTGGTATGAAGTGTACAAGCATACTGAGTTTAAACGACTGGTATGAAGTGTACAAGCATACTGAGTTTAAACGACTGGTATGAAGTGTACAAGCATACTGAGTTTAAACGACTGGTATGAAGTGTACAAACATAGTGAGTTTGAACGACTGGTATGAAGTGTACAAGCATACTGAGTTTGAACGACTGGTATGAAGTGTACAAACATACTGAGTTTAAACGACTGGTATGAAGTGTACAAACATACTGAGTTTAAACGACTGGTATGAAGTGTACAAACATAGTGAGTTTGAACGACTGGTATGAAGTGTACAAGCATACTGAGTTTAAACGACTGGTATGAAGTGTACAAACATACTGAGTTTGAACGACTGGTATGAAGTGTACAAACATACTGAGTTTAAACGACTGGTATGAAGTGTACAAACATACTGAGTTTGTTCAAGGAATTTGATGTTGTGATAGCTGGAATCGCCTTTTCTTTTTCCACCTGCTGCAAACATGAAATGTTTGCCTTTTGAAACATGCAAGGTGCTAGTACTTGTTTACTATCTTACAGTAATTCTTACCACATTTAAGCACAGCTGTAGGCCTCAAAGCATAACAAACTGTTCAAACAGTGTGAAGTTTGATCAACACCACAGTTGGTAAAGCTCCTTTCATCATCACAAAGGGCTGACAATAGCCTACACGATATTGTAGTGCGTGAGAGCCATTGGCTTTGCTTACACACTCAAACCACAACAATGCAATGTGTTAGAGTAATGACAAAAAACCTGAAGTGAAAGTAAGATGGAGTAATTATGAGACTTGTACGTCTATAAGGCCCTTAATCATTCTAGTAAAGCAAGTCTACATTAGCCTCACTTCTGTAGAAGACCTAGATGGTAACTTAATAAACACATTATTGTTGTGTGGTTTATTGTTTGTTAAATGGAATTATTAAGGACAGTGAACTCAAGGAGGACAGGGCAATTCCAAGGCCTTTCTTTCATGATTTCAAGTGGATACTGTCCACACAATTGAAAAGCCTGGACCCAATTATGTTGGTGGTGGTTGAAAGAGATGCCAGTTTGCCAAGGCCAGTACAAATGATCTGCTGCCAGTCTCCCTGGGCTAGGTCTTTTGACCTGTTAATTTAACACACACACACACACACACACACACACACACACACACACACACACACACACACACACACACACGTTCCATAAACTAAAACAATAAAAAATTGTTACATAAGCTATTACATCTTCAGTGTTCTCTTTACTCCCTCCAAATGTCATGGCAACATGTATTACACTATTTTCGAAACTGGGGTGCCTTGCAATGTGAGTTATATCTGGCCGATATATATTGTTTTGTTCCTCGGCCATAAAAAAACATTTCTGTTAAAGTTTTGGTTCCTCCCTTGGTTATATAACATCATATGACTGGTTGAGTTGTAATTGTGCCTGAAACCATAACCTTTTTGGCCTGTGTCAGAATGCATGTTGCCCTGGGCGTGCTGTGCCACTACAGTTTACAGAGTACCGAGCAAATTCATTCTGTAATTCTAGGAGGGAGAAAGAGAGCAGTTGGACATTTTCTGAAAATACCCTTTCTCTACATGGGAATGGGTCTATATCTAGACTACTTGTTACTGTGGCTTAGTTTAGAGGCAAAACATGCCTGCATTAAAGGACTTGTGTTTCCTACTGAACCTATGGCGTTTCAGAAGCAATGTATTACAAGAGTAAGCAGGCATTGACCAATCAAAGAACACAATGACCTTTACCCATTATACATCCCTGAACAGTAAGGTTCACAGATAAAAGCTGAGTTACAGACAAAAAAGGAAAGAAAAATATGATTTGAGGGGAAATTAAGAGTTTACTTAAGCAGTTATACATGATTTATCTTCAGCACATATGGTATAGATGAGGCTAGCAGATGTGGGTAGTCCAGCCATCTGTTACTCTCCTACTCAGGGGAATGATGAACAGCCATCTGTTACTCTGTTACTCTCCTCCTCAGGGGAATGATGATCAGCCATCTGTTACTCTGTTACTCTCCTCCTCAGGGGAATGATGAGCAGCCATCTGTTACTCTGTTACTCTCCTCCTCAGGGGAATGATGAACAGCCATCTGTTGCTCTGTTACTCTCCTCCTCAGGGGAATGATGAACAGCCATCTGTTACTCTGTTACTCTCCTCCTCAGGGGAATGATGAGCAGCCATCTGTTACTCTGTTACTCTCCTCCTCAGGGGAATGATGAGCAGCCATCTGTTACTCTGTTACTCTCCTCCTCAGGGGAATGATGAACAGCCATCTGTTACTCTGTTACTCTCCTCCTCAGGGGAATGATGAACAGCCATCTGTTACTCTGTTACTCTCCTCCTCAGGGGAATGATGAACAGCCATCTGTTACTCTCCTCCTCAGGGGAATGATGAACAGCCATCTGTTACTCTGTTACTCTCCTCCTCAGGGGAATGATGAACAGCCATCTGTTACTCTGTTACTCTCCTCCTCAGGGGAATGATGAGCAGCCATCTGTTACTCTGTTACTCTCCTCCTCAGGGGAATGATGAACAGCCATCTGTTACTCTCCTACTCAGGGGAATGATGAACAGCCATCTGTTACTCTCCTCCTCAGGGGAATGATGAGCAGCCATCTGTTACTCTGTTACTCTCCTCCTCAGGGGAATGATGAACAGCCATCTGTTACTCTGTTACTCTCCTCCTCAGGGGAATGATGAACAGCCATCTGTTACTCTGTTACTCTCCTCCTCAGGGGAATGATGAACAGCCATCTGTTACTCTGTTACTCTCCTCCTCAGGGGAATGATGAGCAGCCATCTGTTACTCTGTTACTCTCCTCCTCAGGGGAATGATGAACAGCCATCTGTTACTCTGTTACTCTCCTCCTCAGGGGAATGATGAACAGCCATCTGTTACTCTCCTCCTCAAGGGAATGATGAACAGCCATCTGTTACTCTGTTACTCTCCTCCTCAGGGGAATGATGAACAGCCATCTGTTACTCTGTTACTCTCCTCCTCAGGGGAATGATGAGCAGCCATCTGTTACTCTGTTACTCTCCTCCTCAGGGGAATGATGAGCAGCCATCTGTTACTCTGTTACTCTCCTCCTCAGGGGAATGATGAACAGCCATCTGTTACTCTCCTACTCAGGGGAATGATGAACAGCCATCTGTTACTCTCCTCCTCAGGGGAATGATGAGCAGCCATCTGTTACTCTGTTACTCTCCTCCTCAGGGGAATGATAAGCAGCCATCTGTTACTCTGTTACTCAGGGAAATTATGAACAGGAATATGTTACTCTGTTACACTCCTACTCAGGGGAATGATGAACAGGGCCTTTTTCTCATAATTTCTTCAACATTTGGAATTGATTAAAGGAGCGCACACATACACAACCTGTTTAGTGGTTATACCAACCACTATTAACTTTAACACCCCAAACATTGCCTCTCAGATCCAATAACTAGCTGTGCTAACTCCCCATAAACAATCACATATACTGACATTGTTTGCAACAACTATGGGTCCAGTCTCTTGAACAGCACACACTGTTTATATGCAGAATTTCAGGGTCGTGTTTTGAGGATAAACAGACATGTCTGATGTGGACCCATTTAAAGACGTCATGGGGTGTCTTGTTTGCTCTTATGTGGACTTCTACCAGAGTGATCTAATAGTGGACTCAAGAGATATCTATTTTTGTAAGTAACAGCTGGTGCACGATATCTAAGGAAGTCTCGAGCTATTGCTCGCCTGAGGTAGAGTATCTCATGATAAGCTGTAGACCACACTATCTACCAAGAGAGTTTTAATCTGTATTTTTCGTAGCTGTTTACCACCACAGTTAGAGGCTGGCACTAAGACAGCATTGAATGAGCTGTATTCCGCTGTAAGCAAACAAGAAAACGCTCACCCAGAGGCGGCGCTCCTAGTAGCCGGCGACTTTAATGCAGGGAAACTTAAATCCGTTTTACCAAATTTCTATCTGCGTGTTAAATGTACAACCAGAGGGGGAAAAAAACTCTGGACTACCTTTACTCCACACACAGAGAGGCATACAAAGCTCTCCCTCGCCCTCCATTTGACAAATCTGACCATAATTCTATCCTCCAGATTCCTGCTTACAAGCAAAAATTCAAGCAGGAAGCACCAGTGACTAGATCAATAAAAAAGTGGTCAGATGAAGCAGATGCTAAGCTACAGGACTGTTTTGCTAGCACAGACTGAAACATGTTCCGGGATTCTTCGATGGCATTGAGGAGTACACCACATCAGTCATTGGCTTCATCAATGTGCATTGATGATGTCGTCCCCACAGTGACCGTACGTACATACCTCAACCAGAAGCCATGGATTACAGGCAACATCTGCACTGAGCTAAAGGCTAGAGCTGCCGCTTTCAAAGAGCGGGACTCTAACCCGGAAGCTTCTAAGAAATACCACTATGCCCTCCAACGAACTATAAAACAGGCAAAGCATCAATACAGAACTAAGACGAATCGTACTACACCGGCTCCGATGCTCGTCGGATGTGGCACGGCTTGCAAACCATTACAGACTATAAAGGGAAGCACAGCTGCTCAGTGACACAAGCCTACCAGACGAGCCAAACTACTTCTATGCTCGCGTCGAGGCAAATAACACTGAAACATGCATGAGAGCACCAGCTGTACCGGAAGACTGTGTGATCACGCTCTCTGCAGCCGATGTGAGTAAGACCTTTAAACAGGTCAACATTCACAAGCCGCAGGGCCAGATGGATTACCAGGACGTGTACTGCAAGCATGCGCTGACCAACTGGCAAGTGTCTTCACCAACATTTCCAAACTCTCCCTGTCCAAGTCTGTAATACCAACATGTTTTAAGCAGACCACCATAGTGCCTGTGCCCAAGAACACTAAGGTAACCTGCCTTAAATGACTACCGACCCGTAGCACTCACGTCTGTAGTCATGAAGTGCTTTGAAAGGCTGGTCATGGCTCACATCAACACCATTAACACCAAACCCTAGACCCACTCCAATTTGCATACCGCCCCAACAGATCCACAGATGACGCAATCTCTATTGCACTCCACACTGCCCTTTCCCACCTGGACAAAAGGAACACCTATGTGAGAATGCTATTCATAGATTACAGCTCAGTGTTCAACACCATAGTGCCCTCAAAGCTCATCAATTAGCTAAGGACCCTGGGACTAAACACCTCCCTCTGCCCCCAGGGGCCCCTCAGGCGTGCGTGCTCAGTCCCCTCATGTACTCCCTGTTCACTCATGACTGCACGGCCAGGCACGACTTCAACACCATCACTAAGTTTGCCGATGACACAACAGTGGTAGGCCTGATCCCCGACAACGACGAGACAGCCTATAGGGAGGAGGTCAGAGACCTGGCCGTGTGGTGCCAGGACAACAATCTCTCCCTCAACATGATCAAGACAAAGGAGATGAATGTGGACTACAGGAAAAAGAGGACCAAGCATGCCCCCATTCTCATCGACGGGGCTGCAGTTGAGCAGGTTGAGAGCTTCAAGTTCCTTGGTGTCCACATCACCAACAAACTAACATGGTCGAAGCACACCAAGACAGTCGTGAAGAGGGCACGAAAAATCCTATTCCTCCCCAGGAGACTGAAAAGATTTGGCATGAGTCTTGAGATCCTCAAAAGGTTCTACAGCTGCACCATTGAGAGCATCCTGACTGGCTGCATCACTGCCTGGTATGGCAACTGCTCGACCTCCGACCGCAAGGCACTACAGAGGGTAGTGCGAACGGCCCAGTACATCACTGGGGCCAAGCTTCCTGCCATCCAGGACCTCTATACCAGGCAGTGTCAGAGGAAGGCCCTAAAAATTGTCAGACTTCAGCCACCCTAGTCATAGACTGTTCTCTCTGCTACCGCACGGTAAGCGGTACCGGAGTGCCAAGTCTAAGTCTAAGAGGCTTCTAAACAGCTTCTACCCCCAAGCCATAAGACTCTTGAACACCTAATCAAATGGCTACCCAACTTTTTGCGTTGCCCCCCATATTTTACACCGCTGCTACTCTCTGTTGTTACCATCTATGCATAGTCACTTTAATAACTCTACCTACATGTTCATATTACCTCAACTAACCGGTACCCCCCTGTATATAGTCTCGCTATTGTTATTTTACTGCTTAATTACTTGTTACTTTTATTTCTTATTCTTATCCGTATTTTTTTAAACTGCATTGTTGGTTAGGGGCTCGTAAGTAAGCATTTCACTGTAAGGTCTACCTGTTGTATACCTGTTGTATTCGGCGCATGTGACTAATAACATTTGATTTGATTTGATATGATGTTTTCCTCATTTCACCCATCTTGTATTTATACACTGTATTCAAAGTAGAGCATTACAATGCGTGCACAATTATTAGGCAAATTGTATTCCTCGGGATTAATTTTATTGTTGAACAAACACAATGCTCTCAGTCAATCCAAAATGTTATTGAACCTCAAACCTGAATGTTTAACAAAGGAAAAGTGAGTTTTGTCTTTCTCAGGGAAATATATAAGTGTGCACAATTATTAGGCAACTATTAGTGTGCAGAATTATTAGGCAACTAAATTACAAAAATAATTTATCTCAACTCACTTGTTTCTTCTCAATTTTTAGAGTAAGTGTAACAGATAACACAAAATGACAATTATATAACATTTTTGGCCTTTCAAAAATGATCAGTGACCAATATAGCCACCCTTATTTTCAATAACTGCCATGAGCCTTCCATCCATGGAGTCTGTCAGTTTCTTGATCTGTTCACAATCAATTTTCGCTGAAGCAGCAACTACAGCCTCCCAAATGCTGTTCAAAAAGGTGTATTGTCTTCCATCACTGTAAATCTCACGTTTGAGAAGGGCCCACAAGTCCTCAATAGGATTTAAGTCAGGTGAGGAAGGGGGCCAGGTCATTATTTAGGCATCTTTGAGGCCCTCTCTGGCTAGCCAAGCAGTGGAGTACTTGGATGCATGTGATGGAGCATTGTCCTACATAAAGATCATGGCCTTCTAGAATGCTGAGGACTTCTTCCTGTACCACTGTTTGACGAAAGAATCTTCCAGAAACTGGCAGTAGGTTTGGGAGTTGAGTTTCCGTCCATCTTCAACCCGAAAAGGTCCAACTAGCTCATTCTCAATGATAGCAGCCCATACCAGTACCCCTCCTTCACCTTGCTGGCACCTGACTCAAAGTGGTGCCCTGTGTCCATTACTGATCCAGCCACGGGCCCATCCCTTTGGTCCATCAAGAGTAATTTTCATTTCATCTGTCCATAAAACCTTTGAAAAATCTGTCTTCAGGTATTTCTTTGCCCAATCTTGACGCTTCAACTTGTGAATCTTATTCAGTGGTGGTCTTGTTTCAGTCTTCTTGACCTTGGCCATGTCTCTGAGCACTTGACACCTTGTACTTCTGAACACTCCAGGTAGGTTGCAGTTCTGGAATACGGTGGCACTGGAGGATAATGGGTTCCTGGTAGTTTGACGTTTAATTCTTCTCAAGTCTTTTGCAGTTAATTTGCGCCTTTTCTTCCCCATGCGTTTTTTGCGCCCCAGTTGACTATTCGCAACAAAACGTTTGAATGTCCGGTGGTCACACCTCAATAGTTTAGCTATTTAAAGAGTGTCGCATCCGTCTGAAAGGCATTTTACATTTTGGGCTTTTCAGTGTCAGTTAAATTTCTTTTTTGGCCCATTTTACCTGAGGTAATGAGGCTGCCTAATAATTATGCACACCTTGATATAAGGTGTTATTCACTTTCGCCACACCCTCCCTCATTACACAAATACATATCACCTGAAAATGATTAAATCCAATAAGCATTCAAGTTTATATGGTTTGGAGTTCGAAAATGTGAATAGAAACAATGATAAGATCAGAATACTCACTTGCCTAATAATTGTGCACGCAGTGTAGGTCTGGGGTATTCAGACTAAGTCATCACTGTTGCCTTTCTCTGTCACTCACAGAGAAACAAGTGGATCATAACTTCCTGCTAGTGAAGACCTGGCCAGCAGCCCAATTACTTTTCAACATCCATCCAGACTTGAGCCTCTTAGAAGTCACAGCTTTACTTCATCTGCCAAGTCCCTCTGTTCTGCTTACAGCTCTATGCACCACGTTTGCAACTCTGGGATACCGTTTGGCTTTTCTGTAGCCGTGCTGTACAGCTACTCTAGCAAATCTATCAGGCCACCGGTATCTCTCCCCCACTCTTTAGGAAGTTATGGAACTTGTCTTGCGGGACCTTCTTCATAGGTGAGTGTGGGCATCAGTGTACATACGTCAAAACATGTTATCTGTACCATCTAGACATCTGTCACATTTATTCTGTTCTCAGTTGAGGTGGTTATTTGTCATGTGGTTTTGTATGGTTGGGCAACACCTCTACACATTGCACCGCCAACACCTCTACACATTGCACGTCCAACACACACACATCTTTGCAATACGAAACAATCACAGAAAAGTGGCCTTAAAATGTCTCAGTCATTAAGTAGGGCCAGCTGCGGGCGGAGAAAAAAAGAGCAGGCTGTCAGACTACAGAACGTTTGAGTGACTCATACAGACGCCAGATGAATTGGCCTAACGGCTCATATAGTTGTGGCTACAAGTGAAAGCATAAGAGGACTTTCCAAATCAACTTGTTTCTTCATATTTCCATTTCAACTGCATAAACTCTCCTTATTGAACTACATTTCTACAATATTGACCTAAGCACAACTGTATATGGATTCTGTTAGTACAATTAAACTATCCACTATTGAGCCATAGTTGGTTGCTCAATCAAGCATTAAGTTGTAATAACTATGTAATTACAAAAATCACAAAGGAAAAGAGCTTCAGAGACAAAACCCGAAACATATCCATTCCAATGTAACAAACACAAAATCCAGCATGTATACCAAATATTCTTTATTTTCCAAAGGTATCAAACTACAGACAAATGGGATCTTTGTCCTGACATGACACTGAATGCAAGCTATTATTTCACCACAGCGCCATCCCCCACAGAGCCCTGAACAGAGATCCTTGAACAGAGATCCTTGAACCTCCACGTTTGCTGGAAGTCATAGCTTACTTGTAAATACACTGAGTGTACAAAACATTCGGAACACCTGCTCTTTCCTTGACATAGACACAACTGTGGGAAGCACTGGAGTCAACATGGGCCTGCATCCCTGTGGAATGCTTTTGACAACTTGTTGAGTCCATGCCATGATGAATTGAGGCTGTTCTGAGGGCAAAAGGGGGTGCAACTCAATATTAATGTTTTGTCCACTCAGTCTACAAGAGTATAGTACACCATGTAATGTGCACTGTTACAAAGACAAGCATTTGAAGAAATGCATCATTGTATAATGCATTTGTATTGAGGATATACAGTACTAGTCAAAAGTTTGGACACACCTTCTCACCTACTCTTCTTTATTTTTACTATTATCTACATTGAGAACAATAGTGAAGACATCAAAACTATGAAATAACACATGGAATCATGTAGTAACCAGAAAAGTGTTAAACAAATCAAAATATATTTAAAATGTTAGATTCTTCAAAGTAGCCACCATTTGCCTTGATGGCAACTTTGTACAACCTTGGCATTCTCTCAACCAGCTTCACCCGGAATGCTTTTTAAAAGTCTTGAAGCAGTTCCCACATATGCTGAGCACTTGTTGGCTGCTTTTCCTTCACTCTGCAGTCCAACTCATGGCACACCATCTCAATTTGGTTGAGGTTGGGTGATTGTGGAGGCCAGGTCATCTGATGTAGCACTCCATCACTCTTATTCTTGGTCAAATAGCCCATACACAGCCTGGAGGTGTGTTGAGTCATTGTCCTGTTAAAAACAAATGATAGTCCCACTAAACACAAAACAGATGGGATGGCATATCTCTTCAGAATGCTGTGGTAGCCATTCTGGTTAAGTGTGCCTTGAATTCTAAATAAACCACAGACAGTGTCACCAGCAAAGCACCCCCACACCATCACACCTCCTCCTCCATGCTTCACGGTGGGAACCACACATGCGGAGATCATCCGTTCACCTACTCTGCATCTCACAAAGACACAACGGATGGATCCAAAAACCTCAAATTTGCACTCATCAGACCAAAGGACAGATTTCCACCTGTCTAATGTCCATTGCTTGTGTTTCTTGGCCCAAACAAGCCTCTTCTTCTTATTGGTGTCCTTTAATAGTGGCTTCTTTGCAGCAATTCGATTTACGCAGTCTCTGAACAGTTGAGATGTGTCTGTTACTTGAACTCTGTGAAGCATTTATTTTGGCTGCAATTTCTGAGGCTGGTAACTCCAATGAACTTATCCTCTGCAGCAGAGGTAACTCTGGGTCTTCCTTTCCTGTGGTGGTTCTCGTGAGAGCCAGTTTCATCATAGCGCTTGATGGTTTTTGCGACTGCACTTGAAGAAACCTTCAAAGTTCTTGAAATGTTTCAGATTTACTGACCTTCATGTCTTAAAGTAATGATGGACTGTTGTTTATCTTCGCTTATTTGAGCTGTTCTTGCCATAATATGGAGTGGGCTTTTACCAAATATTAAAACATTAACTTCTCCATTGTCTGTCTTCCATTATAATTCCCTTTCGGAGGTCCATCACACATCTAAGGAGGTGAACCTGATCATACATTAAACTGTATTGTTTAGCCCAAGGTTTAGTTTTGCATTCTACTGGAAGAGCTATTACAAGGCTTGAGTTACAATGCTTGAAAAACAAATCTCTGAAAGAGGTGACAGTTATCACCATAGAGATCCTATTACATTACTACAGGGGCTATGTCATAAAACCCCAAAGCTACAGAATGGGGTCAAAATGGCAGCCATATTGGTCAGGGAGAAATACAAAACCAGTGTAATTAGAATGAATGGCAGTAGAGGCATAGGAGATGCATGTATCAGAAATAGAATTATAATCAACAGAAAATATTGTCATATAATTATAAATACAGTTTAAACAGGTTTTATACCAACTTTCTGCATAAATAGCCTCCAAAACATATGTAAACAGACCACAAATGTCTCAGATTTTATTTTCTTGGAAAGTTGTGAATGCTTTTATGATACAGTATCAGTACTTGTTGCATTTACAACTTGTCTCAGTCCAATCATCAACTGATTTCAGCCAGTGTACGGCTGTGGATTGACTGCATTGTTTGAATGGAATGTTGGCATATTGGCATTTAATTTGAACAATTAATGGAAAAATTCCTCTAAAACTGGCTGGCTAGCTAGCTAACAAACACACAGTGTAGATAAATTCTACACATTCATTGTTTCACACCATATCTTATCACAGCACTAGCAAACTATAGTTGACCAACTCCCTGACCAAAATGGCTGACATTTGGACCATCTCATGTCCATTTTAGTATTCTAATTCCTAATTCTATGGTTATCATTTTGACATTCTAATAACCTCATCTCTATAGGTTAAATCAGAACACTGTATTGACAGAGATAGACATCACATATGCCACAGTGATAGGAAAATAGGTATTGACAACTTTTTTAAAAACATAATACAAGATTATGGTATTGTTAAGCTTGCTTGGGACAATTAACATACTCTTTCCAGGGTATTGGTTTCAGAAAGATATTGAATGATTTGCTCATAGTCATTAATAACTACCTTACTCTGCTAGCTGTTAAGAGTTAACGTTGACTCAGCTGCAGTCAGCCCTGTACAGAGTAAGGTAGTTAAGAGTTAACGTTGACTCAGCTGCAGTCAGCCCTGTACAGAGTAAGGTAGTTAAGAGTTAACGTTGACTCAGCTGCAGTCAGCCCTGTACAGAGTAAGGTAGTTAAGAGTTAACGTTGACTCAGCCCTGTACAGAGTAAGGTAGTTAAGAGTTAACGTTGACTCAGCTGCAGTCAGCCCTGCATTATCTCAGTATTATTCCAGCCTAATCGTCTGGGGATGTTTCTGCCTGTGGTGGTTATCAAAAAAATCTGAATACCCAGGTTTGCATTCTTTTGCTGACATCCCCCTGTTCTCTCACCTAAACCTCCTGGAAATCAGGTGAACAGGAGTGGACAATAGTTTGATCCATTCCTTATTCTTCCTATAAAGCCTTCACTAAGCACAGCATGGCTTCTATCATGATTCCAATGCACACGTCACACATGTCCAAACAGCACTACATAGGGGATTAGGCCCATTCAATGAAGAAATAATATGTTTGCTATCATGATTGAAATCAAACATGATACCACAGCAGATATTGTAACACCCCAGAGTAATGAAAACATGATACCAGAGCAGATATTGTAACACCCCAGAGTAATGAAAACATGATACCACAGCAGATATTGTAACACCCCAGAGTAATGGAAACATGATACCACAGCAGATATTGTAACACCCCAGAGTAATGAAAACATGATACCACAGCAGATATTGTAACACCCCAGAGTAATGAAAACATGATACCACAGCAGATATTGTAACACCCCAGAGTAATGGAAACATGATACCACAGCAGATATTGTAACACCCCAGAGTAATGGAAACATGATACCACAGCAGATATTGTAACATCCCAGAGTAATGAAAACATGATACCACAGCAGATATTGTAACACCCCAGAGTAATGGAAAAATGATACCACAGCAGATATTGTAACACCCCAGAGTAATGAAAACATGATACCACAGCAGATATTGTAACATCGCAGAGTAATGGAAACATGATACCACAGCAGATATTGTAACACCCCAGAGTAATGGAAACATGATACCACAGCAGATATTGTAACACCCCAGAGTAATGAAAACATGATACCACAGCAGATATTGTAACACCCCAGAGTAATGAAAACATGATACCACAGCAGATATTGTAACACCCCAGAGTAATGAAAACATGATACCCCGGCAGATATTGTAACACCCCAGAGTAATGGCAACATGATACGGCAGATATTGTAACACCCAGGAGTAATGGAAACATGATACGGCAGATATTGTAACACCCCAGAGTAATGAAAACATGTTACCACGGCAGATATTGTAACACCCCAGAGTAATGAAAACATGATACCACAGCAGATATTGTAACACCCCAGAGTAATGGAAACATGATACCACAGCAGATATTGTAACACCCCAGAGTAATGAAAACATGATACCACAGCAGATATTGTAACACCCCAGAGTAATGGAAACATGATACCACAGCAGATATTGTAACACCCCAGAGTAATGAAAACATGATACCACAGCAGATATTGTAACACCCCAGAGTAATGAAAACATGATACAGCAGATATTGTAACACCCCAGAGTAATGGAAACATGATACCACAGCAGATATTGTAACACCCCAGAGTAATGGAAACATGATACCGCAACAGATATTGTAACACCCCAGAGTAATGAAAACATGATACCACAGCAGATATTGTAACACCCCAGAGTAATGGAAACATGATACCACAGCAGATATTGTAACACCCCAGAGTAATGGAAACATGATACCACAGCAGATATTGTAACATCCCAGAGTAATGGAAACATGATACCACAGCAGATATTGTAACACCCCAGAGTAATGAAAACATGATATGGCAGATATTGTAACACCCCAGAGTAATGGAAACTGTGCAGAATAGTGCGATGGGCAAAGTCAACTGACATAAACAGGGATACTGTGTACACATTAAACTGTGTTGTCCATTTCACTGCCTAAATAACAGGTCTAATCTGAATGTCCAAACTGCCTCTTCATATAAAAATCATTATGAACTATAGTCTACAGGTCTGGTTGCATTACGGTTCTCAGTTGTATTTATTCGGACTAAGAAGAAAGGATCTACATTCATACAGTAAACAAAAGATTACAGTGAATATACATATAGTTCATCGTTCACAGTAAAGATATATTGCATTGAAATGTTGAAAACCTTGATTTCAGTTTTGGAGAGAATAATCATCATTCGTTGCTATAAAATAATGCTTAACATTTCAAAACTAACAACCCTAAAGGAGTATTAGTACATGATCTGTGTGACTCTCGAATGGAAAAAGATCAAAACAATTTAACAACATAGAAACGTTGACTCACATAAGTGACGTGCTTGTGTACAACGTGGACGGTAAACAATTGACATGCAAATTAGCCCTATGGGTTGACGTACTGTATGTAATGTAAAAGTCTATAGTTTTCTTCCACTCTCAAACTCCTGGAATAATCATAAAAAAGGCATTTCGTCCCTTTCTCACAGTAGACCAACACATCCACTACATGACCAAAAGTATGTGGACACCTGCTCGTTGAACATCTCATTCCAAAATCATGTTGGTCCTACCTTTGCTGCTATAACAGCCTCCACTCTTCTGGGAAGGCTTTCCACTAGATGTTGGAACATTGCTGCAAGAACTTGCTTCCATTCAGCCACAAGAGCATTAGTGAGGTCGGGCACTGATGTTGGGTGATTAGGCCTGACTCGCAGTCGGCGTTCCAATTCATCCCAAAGGTTTTCAATGGGGTTGAGGTCAGGGCTCTATGCAGGCCAGTCAAGTTCTTCCACACTGATCTTGACAAACCATTTCTGTATGGACCTCGCTTTGTGCATGGGGGCACTGTCATGCTGAAACAGCAAAGGACCTTCCCCAAACTGTTGCCACAAAGTTGGAAGCACAGAATCGTCTTGAATGTCATTGTATGCTATAGCATTAAGTATTCCCTTTACTGGAACTGTCGGACTACCAGTGAGTTAGTGGCAGGTAGCCTAGTGGTTAGAGCGTTGGACTAGTAACCGAAAGGTTGCAAGATTGCATCCCCGAGCTGACAAAGTAAAAATGTGTCGTTGTGCCCCGAACAAGGCAGTTAACCCACTGTTCCTAGGCCGTCATTGAAAATAAGAATTTGTTCTTTACTGACTTGCCTAGTTAAATAAAGGTAAAAAATAAACTCCAGAGAATGTGTTTCCATTGCTCCAGAGTCCAATCGTGGCAAGCTTTACACCACTCCAGCCGATGCTTGGCATTGCGCATGGTGATCTTAGGCTTGTGTGCAGCTGCTTGGGCCATGGAAACCCATTTCATGAAGCTCTCGATATGCTGACGTAGCTTCCTTAAATGGTTGGAAACTTGGTAGTGAGTGTTGAAATCGAGGACAGATGATTTCTACGCTCTTCAGCACTCCGCAGTCCCGTTCTGTGAGCAATGTGTGGCCTACCTTCGCGCCTGAGCTGTTGTTGCTCCTAGACCTTTCCACTTCACAATAACAGCACTTAGTTGACCGGGGAAGCTTTAGAAGGGCAGAAATTTGACGAACTGACGTGTTGGAAAGGTGGCATCCTATAAAGTCACTGAGCTCTTCAGTAAGGCCATTCTACTGCTAATGTTTGTCTATGGAGATTGTGTGCTCGATTTTACACATCTGTCAGCAACGGGTGTGGCTGAAATAGCCAAATCTACTCATTTGAAGGGGTGTCCACATACTTTTGTATATATAGTGTACCTACTAACCACATTTCCATCTATAGTTTTTATGCGAGTAGTCATGCCATATATAAAAAAATCATGACAGCTGTGATAGAAACAGGAATTTTCTGAACAATGATATAAATGCCGACAGATAATTTTTTGTTCGACATTGTGGGATCTTTTTGTGTCAGTAGAATTAATTATGAGAGAAATGGCGGTGGAAACATCTTTATGCGCAACTTTTGATATAATAACCATCATATCGAAGTAGTCACTTGGAGTCACGAGATGATATGCTGTGTGGCCCTCCCACTATGACTCAGGAAACCATGCAGTTTTTTAGGCTACAGATGAAATATGTCATGATGAACTTCACAGGGTTGTGAAAGACCAATGGAGGGAAAATTCACATATTTTCTTTATGTGGATTTTAGAATATTATCATGAAAGTAGCTAGGTTATCCCCAATTGGATGGAAACCTAGCTACTGACATAAATAAATAGGGGACATGTCACATGCATTTGATGCACATAGCTAGAGACTGTGACCCTCATATGAGCTTGGACAGTGTCCTAATGTGTGTCCTAATGTAAACAACAGTTAGAAATTCTCAAAAACATTAGCAGAGCTCAATTTTCTATGTTTCTGAGTGGTTTGTATATTAGACAACAAGCCAAATGAGGCTCTCCAATATGGGCTGAAAGAACAAGCATTAAAATAATGAACTCGCATTATCTGATTACTGCACAGATTATTTTTTTTTACCATTGGCACTGCTAAATCAAAGAGATGGTAAATCCCACATCGGAAAGTTGACTCAATCTCATATGCTAAATGAATCTGAGTTTACATACTGTACACTTACCATGGGAAAGGTCAGAGTAAACCAGGTTAATAAAACAATGATATAACAACATAAGCCCTCCTGGTTATCAAGAGGGCTTCATCTTCCACGGTTGTCCATGTAGAAGCTGTGTCCCCCCAGGATCATGGATATAAGGTAGTGGAAAGTCAATGAAGTCTTTGAGGGAAGTCAGCTCTGTCTCCAGTGCAGCTCACGTTGGTAAAGCAAAAATAGCATGGGGGTCATTGAGGCCTAACCTACACATAACTCAGATACTCCAGACCAGACCTTCGTCCATATTCCAGTCACTGTTTTCCTTACTGCCCCTGAAGTCTGTTAAAGTGCTGACATGGAAGCAGAATTGAAACCCATGTGTTCGTCCTGTCACACAGATCGAGGCTAAACCACGCAACAGTACTTCTTCCACCATGACTTAGAAAGCTTCTTCATCTTGTCTGGAGTCCGTTTTTTCAGTCGATGCTGCTGCTGCTGACTGTCAGAGTGCTGGATGCTGGCCACGATGGCTGCGTCAAACACCTCTTTGAGGTTCTTCTGGGTGAGTGACGAGCACTCCATGTATGACATGGCCCTCATGTCCTCGGCACACTGCTGGGCCTCCTGGGGCACCACAGGCCTCTCTTTGTACTTGGCCAGCTCAATCAGAACATTAACATCCTCCCGCAGGTCTGACTGGGTGCCCACCAGAACCACCGGTGCCTGCGGGCAGTGCCGGCGAATCTCCAGCACCCATTTCTCTGTTACGTTCTGGAAGGAGGAGGGGCTGACGACACTGAAGCACAGCAGGAAGATGTCTGCGTTGGTGTAGCAGAGCGGACGCAGCTTGTCAAACTCATCCTGCAGGGAGGAATGGAGAGGAGAGGGGGGTTCATGACACGACCTGATAACAAGTAGAACCGAGAATGGGCAAGCTCAACTCAGTAGCCCTCCTTGTGAAAAGGTCTTTGAGTACACTTAGAAAAAAAGGTGCCATCTAGACCCTAAAAGGGTTATTTGGCTGTCCCCATAGGAGAACCCTTTGAAGAACCTTTTTTGGTTCCAGGTAGAACCCTTTCCACAGAGGGTTCTACATGGAGCCCAAAAGAGTTCTACCTAAAACCAAAAAGGGTTCTACCTGGAACCAAAAAGGGTTCTCCTATGGGGACAGCCGAATAACCCTTTTTTCTAAGAGTGTAGAGGGTTGACAAGGGCATAGTCATAGCCAAGAGAAGGAAAATCCTGCCCTCATTGGCTATGATGTCACCATGTGCATGGCTGTAACTAGTGGCGCCTCAGCCTGATGACAAAGTGTCTCTGGCAGGCAGGAACACACAATCTGTGTCCACAACCTGACAACCCATGACACCTGTATCAGTTTCAGTTAGCGTGACATGCCGTAGTGTTTCTGATTAGGGACAGCTCTTTCAGCGTAGCCTACAGTTGATTTTAATTTCCTTTAATGTTGCTGACTGACATGCCATTTAGTAATGAAGGTACTGTTCATGCCGACCAGCATATAATACACTAGACTAGCATGAATGCTAAATAGAAAAACTACCAATAGCTAAATTGTAGAGAGAGAGCATTGTTAAATTGCTAGAACATGACTATATTATAGATTTAAATAATTTAACTGAACATAAAATATACACGCAATATGCAACAATTTCAAAGATTTTACTGAGTTACAGTTCATATGAGGAAATTAGGCCCTAATCTATGGATTTGACATGACTGGGCAGGGGTGCAGCCATGGGTGGGCCTTGGAGGGCATAGGTCAACCAACTAGAAAGCCAGGTCCAGCCAATCAGAATCAGTTTTTCCCCACAAAAGGTCTGTATTATAGACAGAAATACTCCTTAGCACCCCCCCCCAACAACGATCCTGCAGGTGAAGAAGCCAGATGTGGAGGTACTGAGCTGGCGTGGTTACACGTGGTCTGTGGTTGTGAGGCCAGGAGGACGTACTGCCAAATTCTCTAAAATGACGGAGGCAGCTTATGGTAGAGAAATTAACATTCAAATATCTGGCAACAGCTCTGGTGGAAATTCCTGCAGTCAGCATGCCAATTGCACATTCCCTCAAAACTTGAGACATCTGTGGCATTGTGTTGTGTAACAAAACTGCATATGGCCTTTTTATTGTCCCTAGCACAAGGTGCACCTGTGTAATTATCCTTTTGTTTAATCAGCGTCTTGATATGCAACACCTGTCAGGTGGATGGATTATCTTGGCAAAGGAGAAATGCTCACTAACAGGGATGTAAACAAATTAGTGCACAAAATTAGAGGGAAACAAGCTTTTTGTGCGTATGGGAAATATCTGGGATTTTATTTCAGCTCATGAAAACAACACTTTATATTTTTGTTTAGTATACATAAGACCATGAACCATAGTCCACACTTTGTCTACCCCTGGAGCAGTGACATCATTTCTATCACCAGCTAAAGAGCCCCTGGGTGGAGCGGTGACATAATTTCTATCACCAGCTAAAAAGCCCCTGGGTGGAGTGGTGACATCATTTATATCACCAGCTAAAGAGCCCCTGGGTGGAGCGGTGACA
The DNA here is from genome assembly GCF_901001165.1 of Salmo trutta. NCBI lineage: Eukaryota > Metazoa > Chordata > Actinopteri > Salmoniformes > Salmonidae > Salmo > Salmo trutta. The sequence goes on from NC_042974.1 coordinate 13,262,444, forward strand.
TCATTTATATCATCAGCTAAAGAGCCCCTGGGTGGAGCGGTGACATCATTTATATCACCAGCTAAAGAGCCCCTGGGTGGAGCGGTAACATAATTTATATCACCAGCTAAAGAGCCCCTGGGTGGAGCGGTGACATTTATATCATCAGCTAAAGAGCCCCTGGGTGGAGCGGTGACATCATTTATATCATCAGCTAAAGAGCCCCTGGGTGGAGCGGTGACATCATTTATATCACCAGCTAAAGAGCCCCTGGGTGGAGCGGTGACATCATTTATATCATCAGCTAAAGAGCCCCTGGGTGGAGCGGTGACATCATTTATATCACCAGCTAAAGAGCCCCTGGGTGGAGCGGTGACATCATTTATATCACCAGCTAAAGAGCCCCTGGGTGGAGCGGTGACATCATTTATATCATCAGCTAAAGAGCCCGAGTGGAGCGGTGACATCATTTATATCACCAGCTAAAGAGCCCCTGGGTGGAGCGGTGACATCATTTATATCACCAGCTAAAGAGCCCGAGTGGAGCGGTGACATCCTTTATATCAGGTATAAGTGGCAGCTGGGCCATTGCACTGACGCCAATATGTGTGCTTATCTTCGCTAATGTGTGTTTAGTAATTTTATCTGGCAAACTTATTACACAACGTTCATTTTACGTTTGCATATCTCCAATACATCAGGTTCTAAAGGAGGGAAGATAACGCTGGCATTCCACTGAGACAAACGTGCATTCTATCACTCTCTCTCTCTCTCATCTGTTTCTCTGATACACCCAGCTTGTGTGTACCCATTGCTTCCTGAGATTTTTATAGTGCATTTCCCTCCTCAGAGGGTAGCAGCAAAGGGTCTCCAGATCATTTCTGATTGGCTGGGAGTTAATCAGCGGTATCAGGAACCCAATGAGGTCAACAACATCCCCAGGAAGAGTAGCTGCTGCTTCAGCAACAGCTAATGGGGATCCCAATAAAATACTAAAACATTGACAGTGAGGGATCCTGTATTTGGTATTCAGGCAGTCATCTGCATGCTTAGTAAGCTAAATACGTGGACTCAGTTATGCCCAGAGGAGCAGGGTGACATTGAGCATTGAAAAGGTAATAACTATTATTTTGTTGAATTGGCTCAGCCATTATCTCAGGTGGTGCATGTGCTTTCACTATTATTTTGGGCTGTTTCATGAAAGCAAAATATTCATGCAAACGGAAATGTCATCTTGATTATTTTTCCATATAACCAAGGCTTGCATTGTCTTGTAAAACATTATTTCAAAACAATTGAAAAGATCATTGGTGTCTAATAAAAAGCCCATCACCTCAGAGCCTCGCTGCTCTTTCTGCAAAGAGACAAAGCAGAACCCTATGGAACCACAGAGCTCAGCTTCCAGCCAGGGACTCTCTCTGTGTCTAGACAGAACCGCTCTGGATCTCTCTTTGCCTGCTTTCCTGGGCTGTTTTCCACTGCTGACTCTCTCCAGCCTGCTCTGCTCCTCAGAAACAGACCCATCTCGCTGTGCCGAAGATACCTTTCCTTTCCAGGCTCAGATTCAATTCATTACACTTAGAAAGTTTCCTATTTGTAATCCCCCCAAGCCTGTTACCCCCTCACATGTGGGGGAGACAGCATTTATCTGAGTAACCTCATTTCTGGTGCAGACTCATGACTGGACAAAAACACTGCTGGAGTGCATCAATTTAGACAGAACCCTTATCTTCCCTACACTAGTAGACCATTTGAACCCATTCTGTAAGTGTAGTTGCCTAGTAATGCATAGGGGGTTAGAAGAAGTTTGAGACACTTAGGAACAGAAAAAAGGTCAACTTGTTTATTTTTAACGAATCCTTTACACTTCCAGGATTGTAGTGATCATATGAAACTGTCCTATAGGTGTATTTGAATTACAAACCTGCCCAGCTGTGTCACAAAGCTGCAGTTTAACTGGCTTGCCATCAACTGCCACGACCGCTGAAAGAACAAATACAACAAATTATACATTTAATCAGCCAATATAACAAAGAATAAATTGGTAACCACAATGCAATTAAATACTGTTAAGGCCAGAATAGTGTTGTTATGGACAAACTATTGAGTATAACAATTACTAGTCTTGCTGTTGCCAATATATGGCAGCAGACAGTTGACAGAAATGTTACTCAAAAAAAAAAACGTTAGATTGTTGTAAGCCTGAGGTTGAGTTCAAATATAGAATTAATAGAAAACAATAGCTGTTTTTCAGGTAACACCTGTGCTGTTAAAAGTGCCAGATAAAAACAATTAATTGCATAGCCCAATAGGACCCCAATAGGTCCTAATAGCCTACCCGACTTAAAAAGGCACATATTTGTCAAGTTACCTGAAAAATTATCAAAGGCAGTTGGGACATATTTAGTTGGATATCCATTTGTGGTGTAGCTGACAATCAAGCTCGTCTTGCCAACTGCGCCGTCACCGACAAGCACACACTTCACTTTGCGCTCTCCGCCACCGGGCCGACACTTGGAGCCCGAAAACGACCCTCTGCTCCGAACCCTCGGAGGAGGAACCGGTGGGACCTTCGCCGACACCGCTACAGGTTTATAATCTCCGTCGCCCTGGGGTGGCATCGCCTTGTGGTATCGCCAATGGAACTGTCCAGCAACCAGTTAATCCTAGTTACGCGAAAGCATTCGTTTCCAAGATCAGACATCAACGGGACTTTCACAAGAACTGCCCCTTATCTTCTGTAGTGTTCCATGGCTGGAAAAAGTGTTGCCTTTCTACAAAGACGACGTAGACACCTTGATGTCAATCTCCCATTGTACAGAAATTAATTCCTCAAGCAAGAAATCCAATAGGTGAAAATGTTTCCACCCCGTATGATTAGAAATGTATTTCCCGAATCTTTTCCAAAGTTGTAGTTTGCACTCCCCTCACCTACTCAGACCTATGACTGTAAAAAAAGCTCAGCCTTCTACTCGTGAGCAACATGACATCATCAAACACCACTGAGTCAGAAAAAACATTGCACCACTGACCAATAGCAACAAGCAAGCCCCCCGTAGATTGCAAATATATCCTACTCTGTATGAGGTAGAATTTGATTATTTTTGTATTAGATTATATTATGAACTAATTTCTAAGGCTTCGTCTGTTCAATGGTTTCCAATGCTCTACTATTGATGGTTAAATTGTTACATACATTGGACACAATTCTTACATTTGTATCCCTCAGCCTGTTTGAGCTCACCAACAACACTTCTCTCGGATGAAATGGCTGAGCGATGATACAGTAGCTCAAGTCTGCCATCATGTGGACTGTGACATGAAAGACGCTATATTGAAAATCTCTAAGAACAAATTCTTATTTACAATGACAGCCTACACCAGGAAAACCCTCCCCTAACCCGGACGCCGCTGGGCCAATTGTGCGCCACCCTATGGGACTCTCGATCCCTGGTATCTTTCAAAAAGAGGGTGGTGTCATCTGCAAGCTGACATGATAATATCTGTCAACAATAGAGATCCCTTTTATATCGCTGGATTTAAAAAAAAACTTGTAAGAAGTTGGGTTGCAAGCAGGAAGAGGTAAATCGAAATTGGCCATCCTTGCCTAATTCCTCTTCCAAATCAAATCTAGGAGAAGTGCCATGCTTTAATTTAATGACACTGGTCACATTCATATAAAGATTTTTAATAGTACTACAAAATAATTCCCCAAAACCAAATTTCTCAAGGGAGAGAAATAGAAACTCAAGTTCCACTGTATGAAGGCTTTATAAAAGTTTAAGAATACAATAAAACTATCTTGGAAGATTAGATCAGAATAGTTAATAAGGTCTAACACCAGTCGGATATTATTAGATATATGTCTGTTCCTCATGAAGCCAGATTGGGGAACAGTTGGTAGAGCATGGTGTTTGCAACGCCAGGGTTGTGGGTTCGATTCCCACGGGGGGCCAGTACAATTTTTTTTTGCATGAAATGAAATGTATGCATTCACTACTGTAAGTCGCTCTGGATAAGAGCGTCAGCTAAATGACTAAAATGTAAATGTTCTATAATTGAGCTCAATACTGCCTTCATTATTTTTGCAAATATAGAGGCTAATATTTTGTAGACGTTATTGAGCAGACAGGTTGGACGCCAGTTATCGAGAAGCAAATATTTATTGGGCTTAGGTATTAATGTAATCAGACCTTGAGTCAAACTGGGAGGGAGAGCATTATTTGCAATGCTTTCAGAAAAAAACTCCAACAGAAATGGGGCTAACTGTTGATAAAACGTTTGTAAAACTCAGCAGATATACCATCAGTCCCAGGAGACGTATTATTTGTAAGGTGTTTATTTATTACATTTACATTTAAGTCATTTAGCAGACGCTCTTATCCAGAGCGACTTACAAATTGGTGCATCCACCTTATGATATCCAGTGCACAACCACTTTACAATAGTGCATCTAAATATTTTAGTGGGGGGGGGTTAGAAGGATTACTTTATCCTATCCTAGGTATTCCTTAAAGAGGTGGGGTTTCAGGTGTCTCCAGGTGGTGATTGACTCCGCTGTCCTGGCGTCTAGTGATCTCTTCAACTATAATAATATCACACTGTTCCCTCTCTAAAGTGTTTTAATTGCAAATAGGCGATATGGCAGGAGCGCGAATTACACGGAAGGTTTACCTCCAAAAAGTATTGTTCCACTACGGACATATTTTCAAGTTACAACAGTGACGCACGTTGGAATTTGTTGTGACAGACAGCTAGCCAGCGATTGAAGGAATACGATCAAATCAACGTTACTTGGTAAATAGTCAAATTAACACTATGGCAGAAACAGGGGTTGCTCTTGGCTTTTTGGAGGAGGCCGAACACTGGCGACTACAGAGTCATCAGTTCCCCAGCAAAGTTGGAGGCAAACCTGCATGGTTGAGTCAGTTGGACATCCCAGGTCTTCCTGAGTTAGCATGTGGGAAATGCCAACTTCCTACCGCATTTCTCTTGCAAGTTTACGCTCCAATAACTGGACAGGATAGAAGTTTTCACCGAACTCTTTTTGTATTCTGCTGCAAGACACCAGACTGCTATTCACGAAACGACAGCCGTTGCCTGAAAGGTAAATAGCAGTTAGCAAACTAGCTATTGCATTTCCATCAACATCACACCTATAGTCACATGGTCAGGGAAGGAGAGGGGCACACTAAAAGGCTGGGATTATCCACCAGTGTAACGTTAGCTACTGCGTTGCACAGTTGGAGTGGGGTTTGAATTTGCAAACCTGTTAGAGGGCAAGCACATTACCACAGATGGAACAATGAGACAGATATTTCAACGATTGGATAAGTGTGAAGCATCCGGTTGGCGTTTCCACTCAATACCAAATATGGTGAGAGGAAGCCCAGTGGTCGGCAGTGGAAGATGGAGCCAGATGGATTTTGGCCGACATAATGCCAATTTACTGAACGATGAAACGTTTGACGTCAAGTTTTCTGTTCTCAAAACTATAGTCAAACAGAGTGGACTACGTTTTGTTGATTTTTACCTTTTGCCAAAGTACTTTTTTTTGAAGAAGAAGTGCAAGGGCAAGTTTAGTTATTTCACACGTGCACTTCAGAGTAGGCGTTCCCTAACAGAAAAATGCAGATACATGCTACAACGCACCAATAGGATCTCGCTAGCTCCTGCTTGGCTCTGCTCCTGCTTGGCTCTGCCCCCTCTGACTCGTTTGCTCCATTTTAAAATACCAGGCATTGGTCTTAGGTTAGTTATACAAATCTTTGACACTACCAAAGGCCCAGATCCATTCCTTGGCAAGAGGAAGCTGTTTGGTAGTTGCAAAAAGCTGCTGGGATCCATATCACTATGTGAGCTCTCCTTGTCCAGCTGAGCCTTGAGTGTAGTTATGATGTGCAACATTAGTGATTATATTAATCAGAGGCAGGAATATGCCCCGATCCACATGAACAGGACTGCAGTAGAGTCAGCAATTTTAAGTTCCTTGGCGTCCACATCGCCAAGGACTTAACATGGACCAACACCACCCGTGTCAATATTTCCGAAGGCGGCTGATGAAATTTGGTATGCCACCCCGGGTCCTCTCCAAATACTGCTGCACATTCGAGAGCGTCCTGACCGGTTATATCACAGCCTGGGACAGGGAATTGCTCTGTCCACGACCACAAGGTCTTCCAGCAGGTGGTGAAGACGGCCTAGTACATCACTGGGGCCGTGTTCCCACCCATCGAGGACATCTACTTGAAACAATGCCTGAGGAAGTCCCACATCATCAAGGACCCCACACACCTCAGCCACGAGCTGTTCATTCCCTTACCATTGGGCAGACCGTATTGGAGCATGAGGTCTGATACTAACAGGCTCAGAGACAGTTTCTATCTACAACCCATTAGAGCAGAGACTGCGGAACACTTGAACTGGACTGACTCTTTGCACCTTAGCACACACACCAAATTGGCTGCTAGCAAACGCTTATTTACTATTGCTAATACTGCACAATTTAAACACTTATCCCCCAATTCCCCCTCTTCCCCAATACACAAATATTGGACTATAAATTGTCCCTTCCTGTATTATACTTATGCTAAAATGTTTATTCTATTGAGACATTTACTTTGTTCCTATTCTTTTATTTCTTGTTGCATTGTCCAGAAGGAACCTGCAAGTATGCGTTTCATTAGACGGCGTATACCATATTTATCCTGTACATACTAATAAAACGAATAAAACTTGAAACTAATGACGTTACTCTGCTTTTATTCTGCTCAAGCTGACATTGAGATGACTCTTTTCCAGTATTTCGTAGCCAGTTGCCAAGGAGAAACGACTTTTATCCCTACAATCCTCCATCTGATGAAGACCCCAATTGGACTGAGCGTGACCCCTGCGTCCACGGTTCAGGGGTTAAACTATGCAAGCTCTGTGGCTGTCCTGGTCAAAAAGTTTGCTCTAAATGCCATGCAGTGGCCTACTGCAGCAAAGAACACCAGACCATACACTGGAAACACTGTCACAAGAAAGAGTGTTGCAAACAAGGTAATTATACTGCTACCATAAACTGTCATACTATTTGTAATAATGATGAAAGTGTTTTCTGCCCGCCTGAAAGATAAATATTAAACTTTCAATACATGTTTAGTGCCGTCCAGTGCAGTGCCTTCCCCATTCCTGTTCCCCGAGTTGGAACTGGTCACAGAGCCTGAGGAACATCAGAAAGAAGAGTCTAGTCAAATGGTGGGGGATGCACAGAATAATGTGGAATGCTCCTCAGTTGACGGTAAGAAGTTAGACTGCATTGCATTTACATGCCTAGTCTTTTCAGATCCATTAAGACACCAAAAGGAGAAGGATGAGAGAATATGTTGGCATTGGACCTAGCCTAAATAGGAGTCTATACATGATTACACTTTGTATAAAAGCATGCCTTCTATTTCACAGATTTGGCAGAGACCGAACTTGAAGACATGGCCATGCATGAAACCGAAGATGGCAAAGTGTTCCAAAAGTTTAAACAGACGATTGCATCAGAGCCACATCAGGTAACAACATAACTCTTCAAGCAGAATCCTCAGCCATGAAGAGCATCAGAATTACTCAAATATATATTTGGCCATCGTGTAGATTACTCTGAAATGAATCTTTTTTTAATTTTTTTTTACTTGAAAACAAATCGTGGACAGACGCACATCATTTAGGATGGTATCGTAGCGTCTGTCAAGACTGGGATGCAAAGACTTATCAGGAACTCTGTTCCTGTGCTCATTTTTTTCTGTCACTGATCATTTGGACAAATCATAATTTCACAGGTGTTCACATCTTTAATTTCATACGGGAAGGTGACATTCGGCGAATGCTCTGGCTGAGAGTTTCCATTTAGCTGGGTGGAGATTAATTAGTATATTTTTATACATCTCATGCAATTACACACGATTTTAGTTCTGGGTTTCCTAGATTACTGAAGACCATAATATTGTGTTATTGTAGGTTTTGCGATATTTCAGAGATGGCTCTCCTCTTTGGGTTTCGTCTGAACATGTTCCTATGGAGAAAGGCATCCCGCATTGTTCATGTGGTTCCAGGCGTATCTTCGAATTTCAGGTATTTGCAACAGAAACAGTTTCTATTAAACAAATTCAGGTAGGTCCCTCAATTTCTTTCTGTTTATATCCTAGAGTAAATGTTTTGCAGCGGTCTGCGACTAATGAATACACCCCATATTAAGCCTAATCCTGGACTTAACTTTCAGTGGAGATCTTTGATCCAGGATGGAACTTAATCTGGGTCTGGAAAACCAGACCATAATGTTTCAACGTCTAAGGCTTGCTGTTTATAAATGACAATGTGCTGATAGTGTTTTGCATCACAACAGGTCATGCCCCAGCTACTGAATGATCTGAAAGTGGACAGCCCTGATGCCAGTATAGACTGGGGAACCTTGGCTGTCTACACATGTGCTGACAGCTGTGACCAAGGCAACAAGTACTCTTCTGAATTCATCTGGAAACAAGATTTCACAGAACAGAAATAATTGTATTAAAATCCAAATGTACCTAGTTAAAAAAATATTTAGTGGGCTTTTTGCATCGTTATACTGTCCCTTCATCTCAGTGGCTATTTCCTTTCCTAGAGAAACTATGCATAAACAGCCACAATCTGTTCCATTTCCAATCGCTCATACACTTTGTTTTGAGGAATATAACTTCAGGTTGTTACTCTTTATCACCATCAGCAAAAGACATGTCATTTGTTTTGTCATAGGACTAATAGTTTGCATAGCTTCAACTGGTTAATACATTTCTGTAATGCAATGTCATTTTTTGAGCATTAAAGCACACTTAGCATGTTAATGTCATGTGACATTGAGTCTATTCATTAAACTGGTTATGCTGTCTCAAATCCATGAACAATCATTCCCTGGATTGTTGTAAATCTTGCCATCATACCCTGAAGACAAAGCTTTTTAAACTAAAGGAAGGAGATCACAATTGGTAAGGAAACATTTAACTGTGCACAAGGTAGCAAAATAACATTTAAAACTAGAACAAATTATTGACAGGGCTTTTTCATGGTAGACCAAAAATACATTGTGTAAACAAACAAAATCCATGGTGAATTAGGCTAGTTTGTCCATTATAGCATTGAAACATGAGGGTTCTTCAATCATGACCAAAAACTGAATGAGAAATAAGACATTCGAGGTACATACAGATATGACTAACATTCCTAAAATGCAGACTAAGACTGCATGATTAATGTTCCATTTTCTTGCCTTCAGTACCAGTCATTCAAATAATGACAAATTGGGTAGTTAAGCTTTGCAGGCGATACAATCCCAAGTGAGATTCTTCATACAACAATGAAAGACTAAAAAACATTTAAAGAATGTTAAGAATCTTAAAATGTCTGTAGGGAATGTGTGGACAAAGATGCACTGAGAAACTGTAGGTTAACAATGAAACCTACTTTAGAAAAATTTAAGAGCCAGCCAGACTGCCTTATTTAATAACAAGCAAGAGTCAATTAAAAATAAATAAAATGGCTAAAATACAGCATTTCTCCTAGTATCACCTTTATCTACTCCCCCAGATTCAGATCTACTCGTGAATACCATGTGTCCAGCATGAAGGAAGTTAGAGGTAGTTTCGCGAGCCAGTGCTAACTAGCATTAGTGCAGTGACTGGAAGTCTACGTGTATCAGCTAACATGCTAACGCTAGTTAGCATCAACTCAAAACTACCTTTAACTTCCTTCATACTGGAAACAGACAAAAATGGTATCCACGAGGTCATCTGACTAAGTAGATAAGGCCTCATTGCCAAAATCTCAGAAGTATCCCTTTAAGATGAATAGGAGGGGTCCCTGATTTGTTGATTAAACTGTACAGGTCCAATCAGAGTCCCAAGTAACAGGTCACAACATAGGACAAGTGTCCCTGTGACCATTAAAAAAAAAAGATAAAAGGCAGACAAATATTTACGTCGTCTTCCTGAATCCTTTCAAGATGGGGTAGATGTTTTCAAATGCTTCATAAATTTCTCCTCTCACCTTTGCACCTTGAAATAAGCAAGTTACATTTAGCAATAATTAAGGACAACAAATTCCCTTTTTCTACAGTGGCTTGCCAAAGTATTCACCCCCTTGGCATTTTTCCTATTTTGCCGCCTTACAACCTGGAATTAAAATGGATTTTGGGGGGGGTTTGTATCATTTGATTTACACAACATGCCTACCACTTTGAAGATGCTAAATATTTTTTTTTAATATGAAATGAGAAAAAAAGACTAAGAACTTGTGTGCATAACTATTCACCCCCCCAAAGTCAATACTTTGTAGAGCCACCTTTTGCAGCAATTACAGCTGCAAGTCTCTTGGGGTGTCTCTATAAGCTTGGCACATCTAGCCAATGGGATTTTTGCCCATTCTTCAAGGCAAAACTGCTCCAGCTTCTTCAAGTTGGATGGGTTCTCAATTGGGTGAGGTCTGGGCTTTGACTAGGCCATTCCAAGACATTTAAATGTTTCCCCTTAAACCACTCGAGTGTTGCTTTAGCAGTATGCTAAGAGTCATTGTCCTGCTGGAAGGTGAACCTCAATCCCAGTCTCAAATCTCTGGAAGACTGAAACAGGTTTCCCTCAAGAATTTCCCTGTATTTAGCACCATCCATCATTCCTTCAATTCTGACCAGTTTCCCAGTCCCTGCCGATGAAAAACATCCCCACCACCATGCTTCACTGTGGGGATGGTGTTCTCGGGGTGATGGGTTTGCGCCAGACATAGCGTTTCCTTTGATGGCCAAAAAGCTCAATTTTAGTCTCATCTGACCAGAGTACCTTGTTTCGGGAGTCTCCCACATGCCTTTTGACAAACATGTTTGCTTATTTTTTTCTTTAAGCAATGGCTTTTTTCTGGACACTCTTCTGTAAAGCCCAGCTCTGGAGTGTATGGCTTAAAGTGGTCCAATGGACAGATACTCCAATCTCCACTGTGGAGCTTTGTAGCTCCTTCAGGGTTATCTTTGTTGCCTCTGATTAATGCCCTCCTTGCCTGGTCCGTGAGTTTTGGTGGGCAGCCCTCTCTTGGCAGGTTTGTTGTGCTATATTATTTCCATTTATTAATAATGGATTTAAATGATGCTCAGTGGGATTTTCAAAGTTTCAGAGATTTTTTATAACCCAACCCTGATCTGTACTTCTCCACAACTTTGTCCCTGACCTGTTTGGAGAGCTCCTTGGTCTTCATAGTGCCGCTTGCTTGGTAGTGCCCCTTGCTTAGTGATGTTGCAGACACTGGGGCCTTTCAGAACAGAGATCATGTGACACTTAAGTTAGATTGCACACAGGTGGACTTTGTGGCTTCTGAAGGTAATTGGTTACACCAGATCTTATTTAGGGGCTTCATAGCAAAGGGGGTGAATACATATGCACGCACCACTTTTCCATATATATATATATATATATTTTTTAAACAAGTTCATTTTTTTCATTTCATTAATTGACTTTGTTTGTCCATTACATGAAATACAAATGTATTTAAATTACAGGTTGTAATGCAATAAAATAAGAAAAACACCAAGGGGGTGAATACTTTTGCAAGGCACTGTATGTCATTAGAAAAAGGAAAAAAAAAACTCACCTGTTAATACAACTTTGCCTGAAACGAATATCAACAGGACAATTCTGGGTTTGATCATTCTATAGATTAGCCCAGGGAACAACTCCGGTTCATAACTGAAAAACAAGAAAAAGATTAGGCCTGCTTTGATCTCAGTACTAAATCACTTTAGGAATACCAAATCGCAGTATTATAAATAATGAACAAAATGACAGAACTCCAAGTATGACAATGCATCTCCTCAGATATTAGACTAATATTGCAGTAGTGAATTTTACAAACCTGCTGAACTGCTGGTGAGTTAGTACAAGTCCCTCTAACCGAATGGGGAATTTGACATCACAGCTGCCCACCATGTTCTGTATCTTGAAGTCAAGGAATTTGGCTGGGAAGCCCAACTTCTGCACGACTCTGGCATATTTCCTGGCCGCCAGGCGGGACTGCTCTTCACTGGAGGGGGAAGAGGGAGCATGAGGCCTTTAAATAGATGTTCTCATACGTTGTGTTTTTTTTCTTTGTTGAAAGATACTAACCTTTTGGCTCCTGTGCACACCATTTTCCCAGAGCTGAAGATAAGTGCAGTTGTTCTTGGCTCTCGTATTCTCATGATAACAGCAGCAAATCGCTGTAAGACAAAGTTGCGAATTTGTTCAATAGTACAACAGTGTCTTGGTGGGAAATTCTCAGACCAGAAGCAACATGCCTTTCAGGCCCATTCTAGTTGGCATTTTAGCTTGGTCCCATTTCACCTTTCCCTGGGCCCTTACAATGATTTGGAAAAGGTATGTACAGCACTAGTTATTATATAGGATGAGCTGTGTTCTCTCGACATGGGGTCTGAATACTTTCTGAATTCCCTTTTCCACATTTTTAGAATAAGGCTGTAACGTAACATTGATTAAATTGTCTCTTCAACCTACACACAATACCCCGTATTGACAAAATAAAAACAGCTTATTAGAAATGTTTGCAAATATGTAAAAAAATATTAAAAAATGAAATAACACATTTACATAAGTATTCAGACCCTTTCCTCAGTACTTTGTTGAAGCACCTTTGGCAGCGTTTACAGCCTCGAGTCTTCTAGGGTATGAGGCTGCAAGCTTGGGACACCTGTATTGGGGAGTTTCTCCCATTCTTCTCTGTAGATCCTCTCAAGCTTATCCAGAGTGACTTACAGGAGCAATTAGGGTTAAGTGCCTTGCTGAAGGGCACAGACAGATTTTTCACCTAGTCAGCTCTGGGATTTGAACCAGCAACCTTTCGGTTACTGGCCCAACACTTAACCACTAGGCTACCTGACTACTGATGTACATACCCATTACTTATATATGGTCCATACTAACCACACACACACACACCACATTGCTTCTTCTGATATATATATTTATTTTTTTTGTGGGGGCCGGGGATTTGTGTATTAGCATTATACCGTTGGACACACCCTGCTGGAGCTAGAATCAAGCATTTCGCTGCACCTGCTTTAATTCTTTACACTCGTAACAATATACGGGTTGAAAACAGGAGATTTGATCACTGATAAACAGCTAAATTGGAATGCAGTGGCTGTAGAGTAAAATGCCATACATGACGTCAGAGCTCTGGCTTTGTGCTTCACAGCACGGTATGGGTTCAGAGATTGAGCACTTCGCATGACGTTGCCCCCATCCCTCCCGCAACTTTTGCACAAAAAAAGAATAATTGTCTGAGAGGTAAATGCTGTAAATTAAGAGGACTCAATGTATTTTGAAATATGAGATGTTGAGAACGATAATACCGCTTTGATGTAAATATTGTTATTGATGTTTGACATATCTTGCATTACTCATATGTATATACTGTATTCTATGCTATCTATTGCATCTTAGCTTATGCCGCTCTGATATTGCTCACCCATATATTTATACATTGTTATTCCTTTCTTTTACTTAGACGTGTGTAATAGGTTTTTGTTGTGGAATTGTTAGATATTACTTTAGATATTGCTACACTGTTGAAACTAGAAGCACAAGCATTTCGCTACACTCACAATAACATCTGCTAACCATGTGTATTGTGGCCAATAAAATTTGATCCAAGTAATCCCAACACCTGTGAGCCCAAATGTGCACTTCACATTTCCATATCAAAAAACTCAGTGTCAACATTTATGATCACCATGTTTGAGGTACAGTTACAAGATGGCATGGCGACATATTCTGTTCAGAACAACCCAGGCTGTTGGTCTTTTGTGAAGAAAATTCACCACGGCACACGCAACTGAATGCACTCATGACCCCTATGCGCAACAAAATGATCCGTTTCCCTGAATTGCATTGTGAAAGCATAATACTGTTGTGTCGTATATTATAACTTATCTCGTCATGTTGACAATAGAACAGACTTTCAAATGATACCCATCTGACCCAGATTGCAATGGACCACTTTTGGATTGCATAAACAGTAATTCTGTGATGGCGGGAATGTGTTCCAAACAAAACAACCACAAGTGTGCTTGCTCTAGTTCCTCAACGGCACAGCCAGGAGAGCTAAACAAAAAAAAAAGCACCTTATAGTTGAAGACTCTGAGTCATAAAAGTGCATTGATATTATTTTGGAATTGTGCACATTGGAGGTGTGGCCACTTGGAGACACCAGTTAGTCCTCTCAAACAAACCCTTGTCATTTTTCATGTTGCACCTACCCCACATTCTCCAGAAATTGTCTTATGTTACTGAAGGTATCCAGAGTATTTTCAGATTTTGTTATCAAATAATGTGGTGAATAGTACAGTAAATGTAAAATGCACATCAAATCAACAGTGTAATGTTTAGATTCAGTCATGAGTCAGATGAACTGTTGCCAAAATTCCCATAACCTCTAAACTGTTCCCTTTTCGTTGCTACCATGGTCAATTCACACAACGGTAAATGGTTAGCATCTGCTAATCTGTGTATGCAATAAATTATTTTTGATTTGCAAATTAATAACAATATGCTTACCTTTGGATTGTACTCAGCATTTCTAGCTCGGAGTGCTATTGTTTTCAAGTCAAGTTTGCAGCCCAAGTTCACAGTGGATACGATATTCCTAGAGGGAAGGAAATAAACCATGCAATCAGGATGGGAGATTCTCCTTGTTGATATGGTCACATCACTATAAAAATCAAACCATCACTTTTCACCTTAACTTTTTAGCTTCTCGTGTTTCAACTTTATAGCAGTACCTACATAGTGGTTGAGACTAACACATTATTCAAGAATACTTACTGTAGTTGTGGGACAATCCCAGAGCTCTCAGAGGCAGGTGTGGCAGGTGTGATGGGTGTCATGGGGGTTAGCGGTGTAGCGGTGTAGAGAGGGGTGTTTCCCGGCAGTGTGGTGGTGGTGGTGACCGTTTGGGAGTGATAAAGCTGTGGCGTCTGTCCCGAGCCCCCTGACACCCCACCCTGCTGAGTCGAAGCCTGCTGCTGCTGTTGTTGCCGATGCTGCTCCTCCAGGAGAGACAGGCTGTTGGTGTTCGTCACAGGTTGGGGAGTCAGACCACTGCCATAGGGCATCATGGGGCTGAAGATGGGCATTCCAGGCGTCATTGCCCCCTTTAAAAGACGTGAGTACAAGCTCTCCATTAGGCTAGTTGAATCTAAAACATTTGAGCAAACCTGTGTTGTGTGCTGTGCTGACAAAAACATCTCACTGAAATGTGTTAATCAAATTAGTCACCTGAGGGGAGGCAAGACCCTGGAAAGGAGGCAAACTGTTGTTCTGCTCCATGTCCTCAAATTATGAAGCGGGACAGTTGGTTGACCGTCTCAAAAGGAAATAAAGTCTGAGACCTAGGACTAGGAACAATTCTGTATTTGAAAATGTCGACAAAAGTAATGTGTTGGAACAGAGCGTAGCAGCGAACCCCTTAGCTAGATTATTTTGACCTGAAAGAATATTACTAGAAAATAAATCCCATATATAAAGTTAGCTACGCATTGAGACCGGTGAAATTGATAACAAGTAACACTGCTGTCAAGGAACTTGATCATGACTCAACTAGACGACATTTTGCAGCAGTAGCTAGCTAAACACCATTGACCGCTAACGTTAACTAGCTAGATAACAAGCTTAGACTTTGCAAACCTTCAGCTAGCTACAGACAGCAATAGTGGCGCACGAAATCGCTCTTATATAGCTAGCACTTTAACATTACACATTGGAATTAAATCCAATGTTACAATGTATGCAGTTGTGCACACAACGCTTGCAACTTTATGTTCGCGGAAAAATTTGTTTGGCGGAAAAATCACACCTGAATTGATGATTGGCAGAGTTGACCAGTCTAACGTTAGCGTAGTATTTACGTTAGCTAGCTAGCTATTTCCATGTCAACACTCATGTGGTCATAAGTGTTTGCACGCTAAGTGGTGAAGTTGTAAGCTTTTGAGAGGGGATAACATTTTCAAATACTCACCACGTCTCTAAAACTGCACTTAAAATGTCACATTAAAAATCTAGCCGCTGCTTTCACTGGTTCATGCGCTCACTCGCTCAAAACAGGTATATCCGATATGATACTTGAACACTTCCGGTGTCAAAGTTCACATAACATTTTTGGTTATTTTATCTGGCAGGAGCAAAGGCAAAAGTTATCCAAAATTCAAAACAGAAATTGCTGTTCAAGAAAAAACGGTTGGCATTATGCATTTTCTCTCGTGTTTATCTTTGGTCCAATCCCTGTTTCAGCACCCCCTCAACCCTTACATATGTGGCAGCAGAAAGATAATCCCTGGTTTCTGGCCTTTAACAGAAGCGTTACCCCTGGTTGCATAGGGGCAGTGGCGATTTTAGCATGTAAATCTTGGTGGGATGCATGCCAGCAAAGCCACTACACAACACTAAATAATACATTATTTCGTAGGACCATCGTTAAATCTCCGAGCTGTATCCCAAAACCATCATTATTAACGTTGCACGTGAAAACGCTCGTAACCTAACGCTTGCCTCATACCACTCGTAGAACAGCTAAACGCATCGGTCGATTATTTTTCGCCCTCCCGTGTAACTTTATACACATGAGATATTCGCTGAACATAGAATCACGTGGTTTATTACCCTCTGTTCCCGCCGATAACTTCAGAATAAAATTGACTACAAATAAAGTTGCCAATGTCTTTGCAAATAATACAAACCAGCGAGGTATAAAAAAATGCTTCAAATTAAAACCGAGATGTCTGCAATAAAATATAAATACAGTAGGTTATAGACATATTTACATTATGTTGACAAATTTCATGCTCAATCAATTGAATTATATTTTGCTACTTCTAGGCTCTGTTGGCTAATGTGTCTATATTTCATCTGTAGCCTAACGTGCGCAATGATCTTGATTTAGTGCATTATTTTAGGTTAAGCGTTAAAATAAGCCGACTCAATATTTGCAGCCATAGGTGATATCTTTCTAGGAGCAGATCCGTCCTCAGTATTATGGAATAATTCTAGTGGTATGGTAATTGGTAAGATTTGAATGGAGAAAGCTGATCCGAGAGCAGCATTGTCGTTCTATCGATCCTACCAGTATCGACACATACTTCAAAAACGCACTTAGCAAACGTTCGTTCTCTCTGCGTGTTGTTTTGGGAAATGTATGTTGCGCTGCATTCACAAACTAGTTGGAACTAGGAAATGTCCAACTTGCTGATTAATTGAACGCGGCACGTGTATAACAATAACCAGTTAGCAAGTCTGAAATGTCAGTTTCCTAGTTCCGACTAGCATCTGAATGCGGCATTACAGCTTCGGCGGATGAAGGAAAGATGCATCGTTAAAAAGCTCGTAAACCTAAATTCCATTGCTATCGACAACCGCCCCCTGGTCAGTTATGGCACAGGTGGTAGTAGATCCAGTTCCGGCTTTCCAAGCTCAATCTCTAAACACCCCTATTTGGCTAAAAGTATTATTGCAAGCCTTAATCAATTCTCGTCTAAGGAGACACTTCCAATCTTTGGACCGATGGAATATACAAATCAAATTTATTTATATAGCCCTTCGTACATCAGCTGAAATCTCAAAGTGCTGTACAGAAACCCAGCCTAAAACCACAAACAGCAAGCAATGCATGTGAAAGAAGCACGGTGGCTAGGAAAAACTCCCTAGGAAAAACTCCCTAGAAAGGCCAAAAACCTAGGAAGAAACCTCGAGAGGAACCAGGCTGAGGGGTGGCCAGTCCTCTTCTGGCTGTGCCGGGTGGATATTATAACAGAACATGGTCAAGATGTTAAAATGTTCATAAATGACCAGCATGGTCAAATAATAATAATCATAGTAGTTGTCGAGGGTGCAACAAGCACGTCCGGTGAACAGGTCAGGGTTCCGTAGCCGCAGGCAGAACAGTTGAAACTGGAGCAGCAGCATGGCCAGGTGGACTGGGGACAGCAAGGAGTCATCATGCCAGGTAGTCCTGAGGCATTGTCCTAGGGCTCAGGTCCTCCGAGAGAAAGAGAGAATTAGAGAGAGCATATTTAAATTCACACAGGACACCGGATAAGACAAGAGAATACTCCAGATGTAACAGACTGACCCTAGCCCCCCGACACATAAACTACTGCAGCATAAATACTGGAGGCTGAGACAGGAGGGATCAGAAGACACTGTGGCCCCATCCGATGATACCCCCGGACAGGGCCAAACAGGCAGGATATAACCCCACCCACTTTGCCAAAGCACAGCCCCCACACCACTAGAGGGATGTCTACAACCACCAGTGGCAAGAAAAATTCTGTGAACCCTTTGGAATTACCTGGATTTCAGCATTAATGAATCATCAAATTTGATCTGATCTTCATCTAAGTCACAACAATAGACAGTGTGCTTAAACTAATAACACATTATTGTATTTTTCTTGTCTATATTGAATACATCATTTAAACATTCACAGTGTAGGTTGGACAAAATATGTGAACCCAAGGCTAATGACTTCTCCAAAAGCTAATTGGAGTCAGGAGTTAGCTAACCTGGAGTCCAATCAATGAGACAAGATTGGAGACGTTGGTTTGAGCTGCATTGCCCAATACAAAATATTCACAAAATTTGAGTTTGCTATTCACAAAAAGCATTGCCTGATGTGAACCATGCCTCGAACAAGTGTTCAAAACTTTTGACCGGTAGTGTATTTTGAGCAAGAATTTATTTGATACATTTGAAAACTGTTCAGACTTCATTGTAATCAAATACATGTAACATTTCATGTTTCTTAAAAAATTGACACTGACAACATGAGAAAATTTACTACAGGGAAAATGTTTTATTCTTCAGCAAGAATGTAAAGAGAAAAGCAGGAGAAGGGTCCAAAATATGAAAAATCTAGACAAAAGCAGTAGCTTGAAATGGTGGCAGAAATAGGTTGTTCAGTCCTTCCTGAGTGGGACTGTCTCTTCTTTGATGCCCTCCTTGGTGACGATGCATATCCTGAGGGCATCTCCGGTGTACACATCTCTCTCAGCAGCGGAGATGAAGACATCTTTGACCAGCTGCACAGCCTTCTCCTGGTTCAGGGGCAGGTGCTGCACACCCTCCATGTTCTTGAATCCAATCTAATTGTAAATTAAGAATAAAAGACAGACTAAGGGGCAATACAGAAACAAAGAGATGGTTTGTCCCGAACCAAAGATATCTTGGTCACTAGAATGTCTAGGGTTTCCTTTCCACTGCAAAATGCTACATACACATTTGGTATACAAACATTCAAGTCATATTGTGCTGTCAAATTGGACAGAGGTGCTTTGGGGGGAACAAAGCCCCCAAAAGCTATTAGCAATGCTCAACTTATACCACTTTTTGGTTTCTTTACCTGGTTGTCAAGCAGAGGTTGCAGCATGGCACTCGCTGAGCCACCAGCTTTGTATGTGTCTCTCTGATAGGATCCCACAGGGTCAAAACTGTAAACAGCTCCTTTACCTGAAAAGCAAAAACAAACCAGTTCAGTTTGGAGAGTCATAAATAGTGGACTATACTTAAAGAACACATGCAGTGAATACCTTACACATATGGAACCAAGCATCTGATAATAGTAATAGTAGCAATAGAGCAGGAGTCATACCCTCCTCATCCAAGCCACCGATGATGTTGTAAACATAGTAGGGGAAGAATCTTCTACCATACAGGATTGTTGACAGCATGGCTGCGATGGCTCCACTTGTCATGCTCTTGTTGTTTGAGTGCTTGTACATCTAAAAATAAATTTTCCCATCAGATATTGGCTGATGCTAGAAAAGTATACATTTACAAACGCTAACTTATTGTGTACGGCCATATGCCATAACTTTCAGCTCAACTAACAATTTTGAGGAAAAAAAAATAATGAAAGTGAAATAGTCTCAAGATGATCTCACCTTTAATCTTGCATCAATGATTTTGGTAAGAGTCAAGCAATCCCCATGGAATCCACTGCAGCCGATGACAGTTGTATTTGTTCTGTGAGAAATTAAACATGTATTAGTAACAGCACCGTAACTTAGTGGTGAAATATTTTACATATAATTGATTATGATGTTCACAAGCATAGACAGGCAGCCCAATTATGATTTCTCCAAGACTAATTGTTTTTTTGTTCAGCTGAGAAAAAGATCTGTGATTGATCTGATTGGTCAAATGACCCATTAGTGAAAAAATATCAGAATTGAGCTGCTTGTCTAAACACAGCAATAGTGAGGCAGTAAATGGTGTTAAACCACACCATCTGACAATTTGCCATCGGCCATCCTTGGAAATACAGTTGTGTGTACTTGACTTACAACTTGTAACATTTTGGAGAGTCACGACTGTGGATTGAATAGCCTTCACTCAAACGGGTGTCTGAGGCCACAATGGCAAAGTCTTCACCTGCAACAGCAAGCACAGTCCTGAAAACACACAAAAAATGTCAAGTGTCAGTTGACATGATGCCCTAACAAACAAGTTGAAGCTAGTTTTGGCAAAACCTTAAATCAGCTATGAGACAAATGTAAATAACTAATTAACGTTAGCTACTGTAGCTAACTGAAATCGAAACCAGAAACATGTATTGTTGTTCACGTAGTTAGCTAAGGTTACTTAACTACGAACATCTATTGATTAAGTGTTCGCTATTTGCACCATGACACATTACTAGTCAGACGCTATCTCCAGTCAGTGTCCATTCTGCAGAACACAATTATGTACAGCATTAGCTAGGTAACGTTACTGTAGCTTGCTACCAAAACGATTGTTAGTTGGATATTGACGCTTACCCTCCGTTGAAGGAATATGGAGAGAATCGGTGCTCTACTGGTCCAGTATAGTGATACTCCTTCATTTTCCCATTATCTCCATAAACTTGTGTAGTAAACATTATGCCAGTTAGCGAGGAAACCCGAACTCTTTAACTTGCTGAGACAAATGGGAAATCTCGCTGTATCACTGCAATATGGCGGACGGAAATGCTTCTTATTCTTCATCGTCATCAACAACCGACAAAACAAAAAAAGTTGTCTTTCCTACCACCCAGTGGCTGGAGTCATGGAGGGAGTTCGAAAAAGCGGTGAGGGGGGAGCGCTCTCAAATCGAACAGTAATCTGCGCAGCTCAACAATTTTACCAACAAATCAGCAGAAACAATGTTAAGAAACAATATTTAAAAATATTTTCATTGGGAAAACAGATACAGCATTTTTTAAATAAAAAAACATCACTAGCATATGAAAATACAGAATCCTACTGATTACGTCACTTTTGTCTTCGCCGTAGGACATAAAGGGGCACCTTACTCACGCACCAGAGGCATCCCGGTTACAAGTGGGTGTATGGAAAGGAACAGCTAATTGGGAAAATGTGTTGCCACAAGACTGTTTTGCGTTGCTGCTTGGGCTGGGGTGTATTCATCACGTCTTACCACGGAAACCGTTAAGAACAAAACGGAAGCAACCAATAGTATTTCGTTTTCATTGCAAAACTTTTTCCGTTCGGAGTAAACGTTTTGCAACAGAATTGGCGTAAGGAATACAGCCCTGTTGTTTCTCTGTTTCTCAATGTGTCTTCGTCCGCAGAGATGAGGATAAGCCATTGCATTTAGGCTAACATTTTGTAACACATTTGCGATTCACTTTGAGCTGCGCCTTTGGTGTAGGTAGCTACCGGTATCTACGATTACACTAGATTTTTATTGCTGTATAACTATAACCTATCAATCTACCAAGCTAGCTCGCCTTTACCTTAGCTAGCTAGTTAAGTTACCCTGGGGACAAGACAAGGAGTTTGGGCTATGTATTCAGCCTGATCTCATAGACAAGACGTAACATAATAAATGTAAATCTGGAACACTCATTTGTATTATATGTTACGTTTGGTATGTAACGGAAAACCGTTACATGTATTCAGCCTGATCTCATAGACAAGACGTAACATAATAAATGTAAATCTGGAACACTCATTTGTATTATATGTTACGTTTGGTATGTAACGGAAAACCGTTACATGTATTCAGCCTGATCTCATAGACAAGACGTAACATAATAAATGTAAATCTGGAACACTCATTTGTATTATATGTTACGTTTGGTATGTATGGTTCAGTGCTTAATTTGTTAATCGGGAGGTGCCGGAACAAAAAGTGAGAGGGGGATGATCTGGAGAGCTCTACGGTACCAGGGGCGCATTACTTACTTTTTCTCACCTTCATAATAATGCATTGCGTGAGTAACCGATGTGAAATGGCTACCGTAATTTCCGGACTATTAAGCGCACCTGAATATAAGCCGCACCCACTGAATTTAAAAAAAAATATTATTTTGAACATAAATAAGCCGCACATGTCTATAAGCCGCAGGTGCCTACCGGTACATTGAAACAAATCAACTTTACACAGGCTTTAACGAAACACGGCTTGTAACAAAAATAAATAGGCTTTAACGAAACACGGCATGTAACAAAAAATAAAAAATTAGCAGTAAGCTTTAGTTGTCTTTTTGCACTGAGTCAATTCCTCACGCTGCTGTTTCCAACGTCTTATCATCGACTCATTAAGACCAAGCTCCCGCTCTGAGACCTGAAATAGTTGTGGCGCGATGGGTAACGATGCTTCGTGGGTGTCAGTTGTTGATGTCAGCAGAAGGTCCCTGGTTCAAGCCCAGGTTGAGGAGAGGGACTGAAGTTATACTGTTACACATGTATATCATTGCATTTGCTTTGTGGCATAGAGCAGTAGAGTAGAGGCACTTACAATCGTACACATTGGGACCATTTTAGTAGCCTAAGGGTCAGGGAAAAATGTGGCTTTTATAAATGCATTTCATGCAATTCTCTGTCATTTTACATGACTGGAGACTTTGGCAGATTATTTTTTAATACTGTAAATGACTGAAATGACAGGCTCCTTTGACACTGACAAACTGAAAATCTGAGATAAATGAAAACGACCATGTGTTGAATCCATCAATAGACTAGGCCTAAGTGTGTGGAGACATATATTGTAGGCTACAAAATGAGGAGGAAATTATAATCCTAAAAATGCTTTCCAGTTTCAGACTCACCCAATGATGTGCAGCTCACTGACCGGTGATGGCCAACGCTTTCGTGCCAAAAGCCTATATCTCTCGTTTTACTTTGTAAAACAATATTTGGAAGTTGATCAAATATTTTGTTAGCCTACAGCAGACAGATTAGTGTTCTTTTTTCAGATTCAGCCATTTGCTTTCCAACATGTGTTTTCCCTTGATTGTAATTTGAAATATTCCTTAATAAATCCTGTTTTATGTGCATGTTGTTTGTTCACTGACAGATTTGCCGTGCATTCCTGACTGTAGCCTATTCCTTGTTATTGGGCTACAATCTACAGCTAGGCTAAGAGAGAGACCAGCTTCTCTCTCACCACAGCGATGGCCATGCGTTGGCTACAATGTTGCGCAAATGTTTTAACGAAGAGGCAACTCGAATTAACTTTGATTTTATTCAAATTTTTACATTGTAAAACATGATTATTTGTTTTCATGCCACGAGTGGTACCAGTTCTGGCCAAATAGGTTCTGTAACGAAACAGTCCAAAACGGAGAGGTGCTGGATCCTGTTCCAATTAAGCATTGGTATGGTTACATATGACAAGTTTACTTAAGGCAAAAAACGAAAGGAGGGTGGCTGGTAGTGGTGGGCATAAATGTGAACGTCTAGCAACCCAAAGGTTGCGTGTTCGTTCGTACCTCATCACAGACAACTTTAGCATTTTTGCTAATTAGCAACTTTAACTACTTTTTAGCTACTTTGCAATGACTTAACATGTCTGTGAAAACTGTTAAAAGTAGTCATTGTGCATAGAGTTGTATGGTTCGTTTAACTTTGCAATCATTGGTATTTATTTTGTTACTACCGTGGAATTACTCATTTATAAATACCCCGTCTGGAACATAAGTGTTTGACAATTGTAGATGACCTGAGAGTACCATTTCCAGAATCAAACTGTCATGTTCCAGACAGTGTATTTAGAAATTCAGTATGGTCCCCAGGCAACTAGCTAGCTATCATCACCAAGAGTCCGTTTGCTGTTGACTGACTGCTTAAGTTAGCTGTTAGCTAACGATAATACACAGGGGGCGTAGAGACTGTCACTGCTTTTTGAGTCATCACCGCTCGACGTGATTGATTTATGGGATCAATACCATGCCAAATGTATTCGCAAATGTAAGATACCAATCCACAAATGTAAATCACTTTCCACAAATGTAAATCACCAATCCACAAATGGCGCGATGGGTAACGATGCTTTGATGGTGTTTTGACGATGTGTGCAGAGGGTCCCTGGTTCAATGCCAGGTTGGGGCGAGGAGAGTGACGGATGCAATCCTGTTACAAAGTTTGATCCCATATCCTACACCTCCCCTCTACCTCAGGTATACTTATGTCTCCTTAATGATCACTGTCTGTGCAACATAAGACAGCGGATGGATTATAATCACTTACAATGTATGATATATCCTTCACATTTAGTGGTGCTATCACACTGTCCAGCTAATTCAACTATTTGGGTGATGAATGGGTGTACAGCGCAGTAGTGTTGCAAATATGAGTACCGTAATTTCCGGACTATAAGCCGCTACTTTTTTCCCAGCTTTGAACCTCACGGCTTAAACAATGACGCGGCTAATATATGGATTTTTCCCGCTTTCAAATAAAAAAAATAAAAAAACACATTCTGTGACGTGCTCAGTTTTTTGGCGGCATGAAGCTTTCATTAGACCAATGAAATTGCCGAACGGGTTAACCTCTTGACGGTCAAACAACTTTTTTGTTTATTGTTTAGATTAAATCGAGCGCTCTCAAACTTCCCATCATTCTGATTACGGTAGTCATTTTGTCACCCTCATCATGGCAAAGACACGGAGAAATGCATATGATGCAGCTTTCAAGTTGAAGGCGATTGATCTGGCTGTTGGAAAAGGAAATAGAGCTGCTGCACGGGACCTTGGTCTGGAGAAATGACTTTCTTGGTAGGCTACTGTTTACTGCAAATTTTTTATTCCAAGCCGTGTTTCGTTAAAGCCTATTTATTTTTGTTACAAGCCGTGTTTCGTTAAAGCCTGTAAAGTTCATTTGTTTCAATGTACCGGTAGGCACCTGCGGCTTATAGACATGTGCGGCTTATTTATGTTCAAAATAATAATGTTTTAAAAATTCAGTGGGTGCGGCTTATATTCAGGTGCGCTTAATAGTCCGGAAATTACGGTAATCTAGGGCTAGGGTTTCGATTATTTACATTGGACCTACTATGGTTACAAATATGGTTAACATATTATGGTTACCATACTATAATTTCTGCAGCCTTGGCTGGCATCAACATGGCCGAACGAGAGGCTGCCAGCGATTTATAGAAATCGCGTTCTATGGGTACAAACCTTTTTTCTATGAGTACAAATCGGTTTCTACCGTGATAACCTTTTTCTATGTGTGAGAACTTCTTGTCTACGCGTGATTACTTATTTTTTTCTTGTCGTCAAATCCCTATCAAAAGTCAGGTGACCTAAGCTCTTCCAAATATGGAGTTGCAGAGTTGCCATATATGTTATGTTTGCTCATATCACTCCTATGTGCAAATCTTTATGGCAGTCATTTTACTTAAGGCCCTCAATTTACAAATACAAATCAAAAGGTGTTTATGGATAGTGAATTGCATTTGTGGATAGCGATTTATTTTTGTGGATTGGTGATTTTATATTTGTGAATACATTTGGCATGATATTGATCCCATACAGAAGCTCCACAATAGTTTTGAGCTAATATTCTATAAGCGGTGCAGGAGCTCAAGTAGAAGAACATTTGAGGTGCCGGAACTTGGCTCCGGTGAGCTACTGCCCAAGTCGAGCACTGGTCGCAACTAGGGTTGCAAAATTTAGGGACAATCTTGGTTGGAGGTTCCGGATTTCCTGCTTATTCCCTCTTGATTCAAGGAATCCTCCAACCGGGATTCCGGGAAAACCATGGAATTTGCAACCCTAGTCGTAACACGGAACAAAGTAAAGTTCAGGTAAGTTTTTCCAGCTTTTCTCAAAAACTAGTTGTCCATTACCATGTGTAACCAATGTGAAATGGCTAGTTAGTTAGCGGTGGTGCGCGCTAATAGCGTTTCAATCAGTGACGTCATTCGCTCTGAGACTTGAAGTAGGGTTTCCCCTTGCATTGCAAGGGCCGTGGCTTTTGTGGCGCGATGGGTAACGATGCTTCGTGGGGTGTCAGTTGTTGATGTGTGCAAGGGTCCCTGGTTCGAGCCCGGGTTGGGGCGAAGAGAGGGACGGAACCTACACTGTTACATTGATGCTGTTGACCCGGATCATTGGTTGCTGCGGAAAAGGAGGAGGCCAAAGGGGGGGTGAGTGTAACCGATGTGAAATGGCTAGTTAGTTAGCAGTGGTGCGAAGCCGAGAAGATGGCGGCGAGTGCAGACGAGATTTCAGCTTGCTCCGAGTAACCTTAACTTTTATCTCTCTCAAACTTACTTAAATGTAACGGAACTTGGCTTATAGTAAACACAATAGAGAACAACGCTTAGTTGACCGATAATTTGATTCAAAACTTTGAGAAATGGAAGGAAAAAATGTGCGAAAGAACAATGGGAGGAGAAGGCAGTTGCTAGCTGAGCACCGCCACCTGACTCCTCAGGAGAAGAAATGGAGGATTCTGGACATTCGGTTGATTCTGAAAATGCAGTCAATAGTCCTGCACCCAAAAAGTCACAGAAAGAATTGTCTTCTACAGTCAACATAATCGATGCTGTCTCTGCAAAGATAAATGAAAGAGCCGATGGTCTGGAGAAAATGATACGCATCAAAAATAGCTGACCTCGAGACCTCTCTGAATCATGCATACAAGAGTATCGAAGAGCTTAAAACTTGCAAACACTGCTACGTCTGAGAAATGCACTGCTCAGGAGAAGACCATCGCAGACATGCAAGAGCGCTTATCGGAAGCAGAGCGATACCGGAGAAGGTGGGGGCTACGGCTTTACGGTGTCCCCGAGGACCAGGATGAGAATGTGAAGCGCTTAGTAAGAGACATCTGGAACCGTGTGGCACCGGACTGAACGTTCTAATTTTGAAACATGGTGTTACTATTTTACAAGTTAAGACTTCTGTTAATACATATATGAAGCAACTTTTTATAGAGAGGGTAAAGTTGAGATTGCATAGGATTTTTCTTTCTATTCTATAGATATGGACTTGAAGTTTATGTCAATCAATGCCAGGGGGATACGTAACCTGTTGAAGAGAAAAGCTTTTTTTCTGTTTTGTAAGGACTGCAACACAGATCTTGTATTCGTTCAAGAAACACATTCATGCAAAGAGGACTATAATTATTGGAAAAATCAGTGGGGCAGTGACATTTTTTTGGCCCACGGGACAAATCATTCAGCAGGGGTTGCAATTTTAGCACACAATTTCAAAGGGAAATTTTTGTTTACTCAAATGGACTCCAATGGACATTGGCTAGTAGCGGTCATCAACCACATGGACAGATTATTTGTGTTATGTAATGTATATGGATACTGTTCTAGTCCTCCAAATAACTTACTTCTAGAGGAAATTGAAGAAATTCTTAAAAGTCTTCTGAGAAAATATCCATCCAGTCAGATTATAGTTGGTGGAGATTTTAATATGGTTTATTCTAATGAGACTGATAGATTGCCTCATAGGCCTAACATTGGTGTGAACAAGTTGGTGAATTTCTGCCAAAGCCTGGACTTAATTGACATATGGAGAGTAAAAAAACCCCGGAGAGATACAATACACATGGAGAAATAGAGATTGTTCCTTACAATCAAGAATTGATTTGTGGGTGATAACCTCTAGTCTTGAGCCCAACACTGTAGAGGTAAAAATACTGCCTGCAGTCCTGACGGATCATAAAGTCATATGGTTG
Organism: Salmo trutta; assembly: GCF_901001165.1. Taxonomy (NCBI): domain Eukaryota; kingdom Metazoa; phylum Chordata; class Actinopteri; order Salmoniformes; family Salmonidae; genus Salmo; species Salmo trutta. The sequence goes on from NC_042974.1 coordinate 13,290,417, forward strand.
ACTGTAAGAATATGCAGTAATGATGGTAAGAAATACTCTGGTGGTTACTGGAAATTAAATAACTCATTGTTATTGCATGATGATTTAAAAAATGTGATTAAGAATCTAATTTCTGTTTACTGGAGTTTAGCTACATCTAATGCAGAATATGGGAAATATTGGGAACTGCTGAAATTTAAAATCCGCTCAGCCTGTATTACTTATGGAAAACGGCTTGCTTTAAGAAGGAGATGTGAGGTAGCTGAACTCTCTAAAACAATTGCCGATATCACAGAGATTGAGCATCTTGATCTTAATGAGAAAGCTAAATTGAATGATTTACAGAATCAACTAGATACATTGTATGAGGAAAAGGCTAGAGGAGCTTTCATAAGATCTAGAAAACAATGGCTTGAAAAAGGTGAAGAGAACAGTAGATACTTTTTTAATTTGGAGAAGAGGAGAGGGGAACTCAACACACTTCGGAAACTTAAGATTAATGGGGTTACCACTGAGGATAGAGAGTTGTTATCAGAATTTACCACAAAATTTTATGAGAATCTTTACTCCTTAGATAACAATTTGAGTGACTCTAAGGATCTCCTTGATTCTATAGAGAATGTTAATTCGATTAGTGAAGAACTCAATCAGTCTTGTTGCCAAGATTTATCCATTATGGACATCCAGTACGGGGTTGCTCAGTTAAAAAAGAACAAATCTCCAGGTTGTGATGGATTAACCTCTGAATTTTACAAAACCTTCTTTGAAGAAATAGCACCTTTTTTACTTGAAACCTTTAAGGAGGCTATAAAGAAGGGAGAACTACCTGCCTCTCTGAAGCAAGGGGTTATTACTCTTATACCTAAACCACACAAGGATCTCCTAAGTATTGATAATTGGCGTCCAATCACACTCCTAAATAACGACTACAGAATTATAGCCTTAATCTTTGCAAAAAGGTTAAAGTCTTGCTTAAATGATCTGATTGATGAAGGTCAATCAGGGTTTATGAAAGGGCGCCATATATCTAATAATCTCAGGCTGGTGTTAGACTTGGTTGAGTATTGTGATCTATTAGATGACTTCCCTGTTATCCTATTTTTAGATTTTCAGAAAGCATTTGATACAGTAAGTCACAATTTTATCTTTGATTGTCTTAAGCATTTGAAATTTGGTCGTTTTTTTGTTGATGCTATTAGAACTCTGTATAATGGTGGCAATAGCTGTATCAAACTCTGTCATGGAACATCCTCGAGGTTTAACATTTACAAAGGAATACGACAAGGTTGTCCAATTTTACCTTTTTTTATTTTTGTAAGTATCTCAAATGCTATGCTCATTAGTTCATAAAAGTCAATTTGAAGGCATTACATTCCAGGCCAGAGAGATCAAGATATCCCAACTGGCGGATGACACCTCACTTTTTTTGAAAAATGTGTCTCAAGCTAGATTAGCATTGGATATCGTGAAGCAGTTCTCCAAAATCTCAGGTTTGGTTTTAAATCTTTCCAAATGTGAGATGTTTGTTTTGAAAGGAGCTGTCAATCCAGCAGATTGTAACATCTCTGAAAAAGATACTGTAACCTACCTTGGTGTTAAGATCACCAAAAATCTTAAGGCTATGAATGATCTTAATTTGAACCCTGTAACTGAATCTGTCCCAAAAAAATTATCCTCATGGTTAGAGAGGGATTTAAGTCTTCAAGGAAGGGTGCTTTTATCCAAAGCTGAGGGGCTATCTCGTGCATCCTATCTTTTTTCATCTATTGACATTCCCAAATCTACTTGCTGTACCTTAGATAGGCTTTTGTACAACTTCATATTGAAAAACAAGCCACATAAGATAAAAATAGATGTTATCACCAACAGGGTTTGTGATGGCGGTCTAAATGTCTTAGATTTCACTCTCTTTAATCAGATATCAAAGGTTAACTGGATTAAAAGGTACATCAAAAATCCTCATAGTTTCTGGAATATTATACCTCATTTTGTTTTTCAGAAGTTTGGAGGGCTTAATTTTTTACTACAATGTCCATATATTGTGGGTAAACTTCCTGTGAAACTGGCGGATTTTCACAAGCAGGCTTTAATGTGCTGGGCTTTGTTGTATAAACACAACTTTTCACCTCATAAATGGTTTATATGGAACAATGGGTCGATATTACATAGAAACAAGATGTTATTTAACCATAAATGGTTCTCGAAAAACATTGTTCTTGTCAGCCAATTAGTTGATAATAGTGGGAATCTATTTACACGGAGAGAATTTATGGAAAGATACAACTTTGAGGTTTCAAGCAAGGAATATGACACTGTTATTAAAGCTATACCTAGTGGGATAAAAACTTTACTTCAGAATAATACATATTTTGGAATATCTCCGATTGTAAGCAATGTTCAGGTGAATGGCATTGGTCTACTAGATACGAAATTCAACAATCGTTTATTAAGGGATATTTTCTACAGGAAGTCTATTCCCTCTGCGATATTTTGTTGGGCTTCATCGTTTGATGTAAACTGGCGCCGTGCTTGGCTCACTCCACACAAATTTATGGTGACCAATGAAGTGAAGGAGATCTCCTTTAAGATAATCCATAGATTCTATCCGTGTAATAGTTTGATTTCTAAATACATACTTGATGTTACCAGTGAATGCAGTTTTTGTGAACTAGAAACTGAATCTATTGAACACTTATTCTGTAATTGTTTATATAGTGAAGTGTTCTGGACTGATGTAAAACTATATCTTGGCCTCAAATTGTATACAACCATTGAAATTTCTAAGTTTGACATATTTTTTTACTACACTGATTCCACAATTGAACGTGAGTATGTCATAAATCTCTTTATTTTATTAGGAAAATGTTTCATACACAAATCAAAATTTATGAAGAAAAAGCCCCTTTTCTTATTTTTTTTATCTGATGTTGAAAACTATTTAGAGTCTTTAAAACGTATACAAAACAAAATGTCAAAAAAATGTATTCGCTATATGTCTGTATTTGATTTGATATAATGTGGAATAGTTTTATTAAAACATTTTTTCTCAATTCTTTGGAATCCCTCTGGCTGTTATGTTTATGTGTTGCATGTTACTGTTAATAAAAAATAATAATAAAATAAAAAAAAAAATAGTTAGCGGTGGTGCGCGCTAATAGCGTTTCAATCAGAGACGTCACTCGCTCTGAGACTTGAAGTAGGGTTTCCCCTTGCGTTGCAAGGGCCGCAGCTTTTGTGGCGCGATGGGTAACGATGCTTCGTGAGGTGTCAGTTGTTGATGTGTGCAAGGGTCCCTGGTTCGAGCCCAGGTTGGGGCGAAGAGAGGGACGGAACCTACACTGTTACACATGTCAATTAAAGCTTGAAAATAAACATAGACAATTCCCCGGATGTTGATTAGCTGTAGGCTCTTGCTGCTCCCCCGGGACTGCCATGCAGAGCGCAGAAGAAATATCAGCCCATGGAGAGATGCACTAGATTGAACTTCACTCAACTTTCTAATTTTCCCTGTTAACACCTGTAGCAATTGTTATCAAATCAACGCAATATTAGCCACTTTTGGTGCAACATACCAAAACAAAACGAACTATGCAAAAGATTTTGTTTTAGGCAGAGCTCATCGGCTATTGCGCACGACTCATCTGGTACTCTACACATACCAGTGCGGCATAACCAATCAGAGCTGCACTAGGCCTGTATGCAAATAAATCATTGCCATATATGGATCTGTGCCATTTACTTTGAACTGTACTGTGTTTACAGCATTAGCGGTAGTGCGGAGATGCGCTTGTTTTGAGATCAAAGCGAGAGCTGCATGTAGCCACGTGTGCACATTTTGTTCATATCCTTTGCTAGTTAGTGAGTTAATTGCCCAGTTATAGATCATTTATAGCCAGCAATAGGGGAGTGATTGCTTCCTACAAGAGCACCAAACACATGCATTTCTAGACATCTTTGAAAAGCCAGTCAAGTAAAAGAGCTTTTTTTCTTTTGTTTAAAGGCTTTTATTTATTTTTATTTTTATTAGTTTATTGGCTTCCTATTTCGCAACAAAGCATCCTTCACTCATGCTGCCAAACATACCCTCATAAAACTGACCATCCTACCGATCCTCGACTTTGGCGATGTCATTTACAAAATAGCCTCCAATACCCTACTCAACAAACTGGATGCAGTCTATCACAGTGCCATCCGTTTTGTCACCAAAGCCCCATATACTACCCACCACTGCGACCTGTACACTCTCGTTGGCTGGCCTTCGCTTCATAATCGTCACCAAACCCACTGGCTCCAGGTCATCTACAAGACCCTGATAGGTAAAGTCCCCACTTATCTCCGCTCACTGGTCACCATAGCAGCACCCACCTGTAGCACGCGCTCCAGCAGGTATATCTCTCTGGTCACCCCTAAAGCCAACTCCTCCTTTGGTCGTCTCTCTTTCCAGTTCTCTGCTGCCAATGACTGGAACGAACTACAAAAATCTCTGAAACTGGAAACACTTATCTCCCTCACTAGCATTAAGCACCAGCTGTCAGATCAGCTCACAGATCACTGTACCTGTACATAGCCCATCTATAATTTAGCCCAAACAACTACCTCTTCCCCTACTGTATTTATTTATTTTATTTTGCTCCTTTGCACCCCATTAACTCTATTTCTACTTTGCACTTTCTTTTACTACAAATCTACCATTCCAGTGTTTTACTTGCTATATTGTATTTACTTTGCCACCATGGACTTTTTTTTGCCTTTACCTCCCTTATCTCACCTCATTTGCTCACATTGTACATAGACTTATTTTTCTACTGTATTATTGACTGTATGTTTGTTTCACTCCATGTGTAACTCTGTGTTGTTGTATGTTGTCGAACTGCTTTGCTTTATCTTGGCCAGGTCGCAATTGTAAATGAGAACTTGTTCTCCACTTGCCTACCTGGTAAAATAAAGGTGAAATAAAATAAAATAAAAAAACATACACAATCCATGTCTCAATTGTGTCAAGGATTAAAAATCCTTCTTTAACCTGTCTCCTCCCCTTCATCTACACTGATTAAATGGATTTAACAAGTGACATCAATAAGGGATCATAACTTTCACCTGGTCAGTATGTCATGGAAAGAGCAGTTCCTAATGTTTTGTAAAATCAGTGTAGATGATGATGATGATAATAAAATATATAATGTATTCCATTTACATATGCCAATACCTCACTCATGTTTCAGTACCAGCGGTGGTGGGAGACATTTAACATTTACATTTAAGTCATTTAGCAGACGCTCTTATCCAGAGCGAATGCACAAATTGGTGCATTCACCTTAAGATATCCAGTGGAACAACCACTTTACAATAGTGCATCTAAATCTTTTGGGGGGGGTTAGAAGGATTACTTTATCCTATCCCAGGTATTCCTTAAAGAGGTGGGGTTTCAGGTGTCTCCGGAAGGTGGTGATTGACTCCGCTGTCCTGGCGTCGTGAGGGAGCTTGTTCCACCATTGGGGTGCCAGAGCAGCGAACAGTTTTGACTGGGCTGAGCGGGAACTGTGCTTCCTCAGAGGTAGGGAGGCGAGCAGGCCAGAGGTGGATGAACGCAGTGCCCTTGTCTGGGTGTAGGGCCTGATCAGAGCCTGAAGGTACGGAGGTGCCGTTCCCCTCAACGCTCCGTAGGCAAGCACCATGGACTTGTAGCGGATGCGAGCTTCAACTGGAAGCCAGTGGAGAGAGCGGAGGAGCGGGGTGACGTGAGAGAACTTGGGAAGGTTGAACACCAGACGGGCTGCGGCGTTCTGGATGAGTTGTAGGGGTTTAATGGCACAGGCAGGGAGCCCAGCCAACAGCGAGTTGCAGTAATCCAGACGGGAGATGACAAGTGCCTGGACTAGGACCTGCGCCGCTTCCTGTGTGAGGCAGGGTCGTACTCTGCGAATGTTGTAGAGCATGAACCTACAGGATCGGGTCACCGCCTTGATGTTAGTGGAAAACGACAGGGTGTTGTCCAGGGTCACGCCAAGGTTCTTAGCACTCTGGGAGGAGGACACAAGGGAGTTGTCAACCGTGATGGTGAGATCATGGAACGGGCAGTCCTTCCCCGGGAGGAGGAGCAGCTCCGTCTTGCCGAGGTTCAGCTTGAGGTGGTGAGCCGTCATCCACATGTCTGCCAGACATGCAGAGATGCGATTCGCCACCTGGTTATCAGAAGGGGGAAAGGAGAAGATTAATTGTGTGTCGTCTGCGTAGCAATGAAAGGAGAGACCATGTGAGGATATGACCGAGCCAAGTGACTTGGTGTATAGTGAGAATAGGAGAGGGCCTAGAACAGAGCCCTGGGGGACACCAGTGGTGAGAGCACGTGGTGCGGAGACAGATTCTCGCCACGCCACCTGGTAGGAGCGACCTGTCAGGTAGGACGCAATCCAAGCGTGGGCCGCGCCGGAGATGCCCAGCTCGGAGAGGGTGGAGAGGAGGATCTGATGGTTCACGGTATCAAAGGCAGCAGATAGGTCTAGAAGGATGAGAGCAGAGGAGAGAGAGTTAGCTTTAGCAGTGCAGAGAGCCTCCGTGACACAGAGAAGAGCAGTCTCAGTTGAATGCCCAGTCTTGAAAGCTGACTGATTAGGATCAAGAAGGTCATTCTGAGAGAGATAGCAGGAGAGCTGGCCAAGGACGGCTCGTTCAAGAGTTTTGGAGAAAAAAGAAAGAAGGGATACTGGTCTGTAGTTGTTGATATCGGAGGGATCGAGTGTAGGTTTTTTCAGAAGGGGTGCGACTCTCGCTCTCTTGAAGACGGAAGGGACGTAGCCAGCGGTCAAGGATGAGTTGATGAGCGAGGTGAGGTAGGGGAGAAGGTCTCCGGAAATGGTCTGGAGAAGAGAGGAGGGGATAGGGTCAAGTGGGCAGGTTGTTGGGCGGCCGGCCGTCACGAGACGCGAGATTTCATCTGGAGAGAGAGGGGAGAAAGAGGTCAAAGCACAGGGTAGGGCAGTGTGAGCAGGACCAGCGGTGTCGTTTGGCTTAGCAAACGAGGATCGGATGTCATCAGCCTTCTTTTCAAAATGGTTGACGAAGTCATCCGCAGAGAGAGAGGAGGGGGGGAGGGGAGAGATGGGAAGGATGTGCCCATTCTACGCAGAGGATACCCACTGGGCACAGATGTCAATTCAACGTCTATTCCACGTTGATTACACCTAATTTCATTGAAATTACATGGAAACAACTTTGATTCAACCAGTGTGTGCCCAGTGGGTAGACACATCTTCCATGTCTCCCCTGCTCCTGGTGGGCAGCAATATACACTTACCTCATTCTTGTCCACCTTGTTGTGTTATAAATGAAATGCCCCTTAAAATGTCTTTCAGCGCTCATTCGGGAAATACTTACCAAGCAAGAGGTGCTACTGGAACAACAGACACTCATCCTACGACTGTTACAAACAGGACAGCAGAATGGAGCAGAATATGCGATTGAAAATGGCCTTCTGCCATTGAAGGATCAGCAAGGTCTCCAGAGCCTGGAAACTGATCTTCAGGGGGCTGACTTCATTCCACTTTGTCTCTTATGCTCTTTTTGAGAGAATCAATGGGAGTTTATGGGATTCAAATAATTGTTCAGTTAAGCAAGACAAAAAAAGTATCATTTATGTCCACAAAATATATTTTATGAAAAGGCGTTTCACTCCCCTGTAAAAACATTTCAACTTGATGTTTTTTATTTGACCTTTTATTTAACTAGGCAAGTCAGTTAAGAACACATTATTTTTTCAATGATGGCCTAGAACGACAGATTTGTACCTTGTCAGCTCGGGGATTCGACCTTGCAGTTACTAGTCCGACGCTCTAACCACTAGGCTACCCTGCCGTCCCATGTATGGATGTAGGATAAAAGCATAATGTTTTGATGCTCAGAATAAGCATATGTGTTTCTTAGAACCATATATGCATCTCTTACCTGGAGAAAAGCAGCAGTCACTTGTGGCTTAAAGTTTTATGTGAATTGATACATTATTCAAATGTTTTTTCCTTGAGCCTAATTGGGGGATGCGACGTGAAAGATGCTGTGTGGCGTTTAATGAGGCGCACAATTTCCAATACGCTGGCAAAAAACATGAATTGGAGAGGCGTAAATCGAAAAATATCTCTTGCATCCCTTCGACTGGGGAGGTTTTGATTGGTAAGGATTTCTCATATTTACAAATGTCTCATCACGACACATAGCTCGACAACTGTGATTATTATTATTTGACCGTGCTGGTAATTTATGAACATTTGAACATGTTGGCCATGTTCTGTTATAATCTCCACCCGGCACAGCCAGAAGAGGACTGGACACCCATCATAGTCTGGTTCCTCTCTAGGTTTCTTCCTAGGTTTTGGCCTTTCTAGGGAGTTTTTCCTAGCCACCGTGCTTCTACACCTGCATTGCTTGCTGTTTGGGGTTTTAGGCTGGGTTCCTGTACAGCACTTTGAGATATCAGCTGATGTAAGAAGGGCTATATAAATAAATTTGATTTGATAGCTTCCTGCAATGCAATTACCATGGCATTTTACAGTATTCCGTTCTCCCTGTTGCAACTGCCTTTTCACATCTTTGCAACCACTTGTGCTCTTGTTCATTAGCTGTTGTCCGGAAGAATCCGTTAACATCTAGAGCGTCTGAAAGCGATGTGGAGTCGGTCATGAAAAAGTGGTTGCAGCTGGCAGCATACTGGGAAGGAGTGAGAAGCAGGAGAGACAGGAGTGTGGTGGCCCCTGTGCCATGATGGACTTGGGAAAGGGGTGTATTTAAGTGATAATGCCCAAGAAGCCGTGGTCTGGAGATTATATACGTCAAGGGCCGGCAAACCGTGCCAATATAACCTCCAACAGCTTGGAGGGCATTATCACTTTTATACAACGGTTACCGACATATTCAAATAATGATTGACATATTTTCATTAAAAACGTTATTTTGATAAATTGATTCATACTATTTCCTTCCTTCCATAAGATATAGTCCCAGCACAAATCTAAGGTGCTTGTTGCCAGCCAAGCCAACTGGTTGTTAGCTTGGCATAGAACGCATAGAACTATCTAAGCTAAATGGCTATACTAGACAAAATAAAGACATAACGATGCTCTGACGAAGACACAACCCCTTTCCGTTCCCTTGCATGAATTGCGCAAGGGAACAGTGAAAAATACAGTGATGTGTAAGTTAGAAGTTAATATATTAATGCATAATTCGTATAGCCTATATATTAGTGTCCAGTGCCTTCGGAAAGGATTCAGAGCCCTTGACTTTTTCCAAATTTTTAACGTTACAGCCTTATTCTAAAATGTATTATGTGTGTCCCCCTCAATCTACACACAATGCCCCATAATGACAAAAACAGGTTTTTAGAAATGTTTGCAAATTTATACAAAAAATAATAACTGAAATATGTATAAAATACATAAGTATTCAGACCCTTTACTCAGTACTTTGTTGAAGCACCTTTGGCAGCAATTACAGCCTTGAGTCTTCTAGGGTACGACGCTACACGCTTGGCACACCTGTATTTGGGGAGTTTTTACAATTCTTCTCTGCAGATCCTCTCAAGCTCTGTCATTTTGGATTGGGAGCGTCGCTGCACAGCTATTTTCAGATCGGGTTCAAGTCCGGCCATGCTGGGCCACTCAAGGACATTCTGAGACTTGTCCCGAAGCCACTCCTGCGTTTTCTTGGCTGTGTACTTAGGGTCGTTGTCCTGTTGGAAGGTGAACCTTCGCCCCAGTCTGAGGTCCTGAGCTCTCTGGAGCAGGATTTCAAAAAAAGGATCTCTATGTACTTGGCTCCGTTCATCTTTCCCTCAATCCTGACTAGTCTACCAGTCCCTGCCGCTGAAAAACATCCACACAGCTGCCACCACCATGCTTCACCGTAAAGATGGTGCCAGGTTTCCTCGAGACGTGACACTTGGCATTCAGGCCAAAGAGTTCAATCTTGGTTTCATCGGACCAGAGAATCTTGTTTCTCATAGTCTGAGTCCTTTAGGTGCCTTTTGGCAAACTCCAAGCGGGCTGTCATGTGCCTTTTACTGAGGAGTGGCTTCCACCTGGCCACACTACCATAAAGGCCAGATTTGTGGAGTGCTGCAGAAATGTTTGTCCTTCTGGAAGGTTCTTCCATCTCCACAGAAGAACTCTAGAGCTGTGTCATAGTGACCATCGGGTTCTTGGTCACCTCTGACCAAGGTCCTTCTCCACCGATTTGTTCAGTTTGACCAGGCAGCCAGCTCTATGAAGAGTCTTGGTGGTTCCAAACCTATTCAATTTTAAGAATGATGGAGGCCACTGTGTGGAATTGTTTTGTAATTTTTTGCTACCCTTCCCTAGATCTGTGCCTCGACACAATCCTGTCTCGGAGCTCTACGGACAATTCCTTCGACCTCATGGCTTGGTTTTTGCTCAGACATGCACTGCTAACTGTGTGACCTTATACAGTGAGGGAAAAAAGTATTTGATCCCCTGCTGATTTTGTACGTTTGCCCACTGACAAAGAAATTATCAGTCTATCATTTTAATGGTAGGTTTATTTGAACAGTGAGAGACAGATTAACAACAAAAAAATCCTGAAAAACGCATGTCAAATGTTATAAATTGATTTGCATTTTAATGAGGGAAATAAGTATTTGAACCCCTCTGCAAAACATGACTTAGTACTTGGTGGCAAAACCCTTGTTGGCAATCAGAGGTCAGACGTTTCTTGTAGTTGGCCACCAGGTTTGCACACATCTCAGGAGGGATTTTGTCCCACTCCTCTTTGCAGATCTTCTCCAAGTCATTAAGGTTTCGAGGCTGACGTTTGGCAACTCGAACCTTCAGCTCCCTCCACAGATTTTCTATGGGATTAAGGTCTGGAGACTGGCTAGGCCACTCCAGGACCTTAATGTGTTTCTTCTTGAGCCACTCCTTTGTTGCCTTGGCTGTGTGTTTTGTGTCATTGTCATGCTGGAATACCCATCCACGACCCATTTTCAATGCCCTGGCTGAGGGAAGGAGGTTCTCACCCAAGATTTGACGGTACATGGCCCCGTCCATCGTCCCTTTGATGCGGTGAAGTTGTCCTGTCCTCTTAGCAGAAAAACCCCCAAAGCATAATGTTTCCACCTCCATGTTTGACGGTGGGGATGGTGTGCTTGGGGTCATAGGCAGCATTCCTCCTCCTCCAAACACGGCGAGTTGAGTTGATGCCAAAGAGCTCCATTTTGGTCCCATCTGACCACAACACTTTCACCCAGTTGTCCTCTGAATCATTCAGATGTTCATTGGCAAACTTCAGACGGGCATGTATATGTGCTTTCTTGAGCAGGGGGACTTTGCGGTCACTGCAGGATTTCAGTCTTTCACGGCATAGTGTGTTACCAATTGTTTTCTTGGTGACTATGGTCCCAGCTGCCTTGAGATCATTGACATGATCCTCCCGTGTAGTTCTGGGCTGATTCCTTACCGTTCTCATGATCATTGCAACTCCACGAGGTGAGATCTTGCATGGAGCCCCAGGCAGAGGGAGATTGACAGTTCTTTTGTGTTTCTTCCATTTGCGAATAATCGCACCAACTGTTGTCACCTTCTCACCAAGCTGCTTGACGATGGTCTTGTAGCCCATTCCAGCCTTGTGTAGGTCTACAATCTTGTCCCTGACATCCTTGGAGAGCTCTTTGGTCTTGGCCATGGTGCAGAGTTTGGAATCTGATTGATTGCTTCTGTGGACAGGTGTGTTTTATACAGGTAACAAGCTGAGATTAGGAGCACTCCCTTTAAGAGTCTGCTCCTAATCTCAGCTCGTTACCTGTATAAAAGACACCTGGGAGCCAGAAATCTTTCTGATTGAGAGGGGGTCAAATACTTATTTCCCTCATTAAAATGCAAATCAATTTATAACATTTTTTACATGCGTTTTTCTGGATTTTATTGTTGTTATTCTGTCTCTCACTGTTCAAATAAACCTACCATTAAAATTATAGACTGATCATTTCTTTGTCAGTGGGCAATGTACAAAATCAGCAGGGGATCAAATACTTTTTTCCCTCACTGTATAAGGTCACACAGTTGGCAGTGTATAGACAGAAGTGTGCCTTACCAAATCATGTCCAGTCAATTGAATTTACCACAGGTGGACTCCAATGAAGAAACATCAAGGATGCACAATGTAAACAGGATACACCTGAGCTCAATTACGAGTATCATAGCAAAGGGTCTGAATACTTACGTAATCCTTATGTAAGTATATATAATACTTATGTAAATATATATACAGTGCATTCAGAAAGTATTCAGACCCCTTGACATATTCTAAAATTGATGAAATAAAAAATGTTGCTCATCAATCTACACACAATACCCCATAATGGCAAAGCGAAAACAGGTTTTTAGAAAACTTTGCAAATGTATTAATTTACAGAAATTTCTAATTTACTTACATAAGTATTCACACCCCTGAGTCGATACACGTTAGAACCAACTTTGGCAGTGACTACAGCTGTGATTCTTTCTGGGTAAGTCTCTAAGAGCTTTGCACACCTGGATTGTACAATATTTGCACATTCTTTAAAAATTCTATGAGCTCTGTCAAGTTGGTTGATTTGTTAAATACTACTGCACTGTTGGAGCTAGGAACACAAGCATTTCGCTACACCTGCAATAACACCTGCTAAATAAGCCGATTTGTAAAAACTGTAAATAGGCCACATGAACAGTTAATGTCATCTTGGTAAGAGACTCCAGTGTATATTTGGCCTTGTTTTAAGTTATAGTCCTGTTGAAATTGTCTCCCAGTGTCTGTTGGAAAGCAGACTTAACCTGGTTTTCCTCTAGGATTTTGCCCGTGCTTAGCTCTATTTAGTTTATTTTTATCCAAAAAAACTCCCTAGTCCTTGCCGATGACAAGCATACACATAACATCATGCAGCCACCACCATGCTTGAAAATATGGAGAGTGGTACTCAGTGATGTGTTGAATTTGCCCCAACCATAACATTTTTATATTCAGGACAGTTAATTTCTTTGCCACATTTTTTTGTAGTTTCAGTTTAGTGCCTTATTGCAAACAGGATGCATGTTTTGGAACATTTTTATTCTGTACAGGCTTCCTCCTTTTCACTTTGTAGTTACTCCACAACACTAACCTAAATGACAATGTTGTTGAGCCATCCTCAGTTCTCCTGTCACAGCCATTAAACTCTGTAATTGTTTTCAAGTCGCCATTGGCCTCACAGTGAAATCCCTGAGCGGTTTCCTTCCTCTCCGGCAACTGAGTTAAGAAGGACGCCTGTATCTTGGTACATCCAAAGTGTAGTTAATAACTTCACCATGCTCAGAGATATATTCAATGTCTGCTTTTTTTTACCCATCTACCAATAGGTGACCATTGCGAGGCATTGTAAAATCTCCTTTGTCTTTGTGGTTGAGTCTGTGTTAGAAATTCACTGCTCGACGGAGGGGACCGTACAATTATCTGCATGTGTGGGGTACAGAGATGAGGTAGTCATTCAAAAATCATGTTAAACACTTATTGCACACAGTGAGTCCATACAAGTTATGTGACTTGTTAAGCACATTTGTACTCCTTTACTTTGACTCTATGACAATTGAGTACTTTTTCTAGCATTGATGAAACAGACCTTTTCTAAAGTAGTTCTAAAATCCCCTATAGGGAAAATTAATGGTGAAAAAACGATTGGAACCATTTAAGTGTTTGACCAAACACACACATGTACACTCAAGCTACACACACATCACAACTGCTGCTACAAGAATGTTATGATTGCTAAATACTGCACAATTTAAAAAAACACTTGCCACCCAATCCCCCTTCCCCAAAACACGTGTTAATATTGGACTATAAATTGTGCCTTCCTGTATTATACTTATGCTAACATGTTTATTCTATTCATTTACATTACATTTACATTTAAGTCATTTAGCAGACGCTCTTATCCAGAGCGACTTACAAATTGGTGCATTCACCTTATGATATCCAGTGGAACAACCACTTTACAATAGTGCATCTAAATATTTTAAGGGGGGGTTAGAAGGATTACTTTATCCTATCCTATTCTACTGAGCCATTTACTTTGTTCATATTATCTTTTATTTTTGTTGCATTGTCGAGAAGGAACCTGCAAGTTAAGCATTTCGTTGGACGTGTATACCATGTGCATCCTGACTAATAAAACAAAAAACACAATTTGAATCAATCAAAACTGTTTAACCAATCACAGAGCGCCGATGATGCACCCACTTATTTCGCCACGCCTACTTTCCGCGTATACCGTTATCCATACTTGGTTGTCACTAGTTACCAAATCACAAAGTCGTAATTATGGATAAACCCTGCTAATTACTACAATTTATTTTATTAAATTAATATTTTAAACATAACCTCAAGCACACTGCAAACCTTGTGCCGAACCCTTAAATGAAGACCTAAACGATTTTTTTATTTTCATGAATTTGTACGATGTAGCCAATGTTGGCAAACACGTATTCCCCGTCCAAAAACTTGATTTACAGCCTCTTGAAGAAGATTTGTTCCTTGTCTCTGTTTCCAGTCGGTAACATTATTATCCTAGTGTGCATCTCTGAAGCCAGCAGCACAGTAACCGCTAAACATGGCTACTGTTCTCCCAACCAGACCTTGCGATAGCAACCCTGCAACCCCGGGAGCTCAGTCTGTAAAGGTAAACTTGGAAAAGATATTGGATCAGAAATACTAGTATAACGTAACACATTGCTGGCCACATACATATTGTGTTGAAGACACAACAGGCTAAGGTAGCTAACGTTAGTTAGCTGACAACACAACTGTTCAATTCAACCTACTGCCGTTACGCTAGTTAAATACAATTGATAGCAATCTAGCTATTGTGTCGTCGTTAGTTAATGACTAGACAGTTTACGTTACTAGCTAGCCAGCCAGCCATCCATAAGTTACCTGAAGTTACTTAGCTAGCATAGCATCTAGGTAGGTAACTAACGTTAGCTGTTTAGTAGTGTCAGCGTATCATTGTTTACCGAGGTAAAGACAGTTTCATCAAGTTGGATATTCGCGCTTTCAAACCTCCAAATAAGTGTCATGATGTTGGAAAAATTGCGCACAACATTGCACAGGAATTATTTTCACGATTTGGACATTAATTCGCTTTCCAAAGCAAATAAACATGTGGAAATGAGCAGCATTCTGTATTCCTAGTTGAATTAGTTAGGGAGCGTAAACAAAGTACAAACTTTTTTTACATTCGAATTTCAATAGCTCCTTAGTCATGTGACCTACTTGACTCAAACACGGTTCAGAATGTCCACTGACTACCCTTCTATATTGCACACCCTTTAGTTTGTCCATTTTCATCTCGCATGAATTTTTCAAAATTAAAAATGTCAATAGGTCCTTGGTCATGTGACCTACTGACTTCAAACAAGGTGCAAAATGTACACTGACTAACCTTCTGTATTGCACACTCTTGTTTGTGTACTGTAAAATCACGCGGTGTAACGTACGTTTTTCATAGTTTTACATTGCAATAGCTCCTTGGTCATGTTAATTACACACCTAAGAAGCGTGCAGTGGATATACTCCCATATTGCATAACCTCTAGTCATGTATCTTCTATATTGTTGTACATTAATATTAGTTTGACAATTAGGGGGTTCAGTCCAGTGTTGTTTACCCTTTTCTTTAATATTTATCTATAATAATTGGGAGTTCTAAGTACTTATTTTCCAGGTTTTTATTTTTCCACAGTATTTAACAGCGGTACACAATAGGAGAGAGACAGATAATATCTCCTTTCATCGTTAATATCAACCATAAAGGGCAAAGTACGAGATTCATGCTATTCATTGTCCAAAGCAGGGATGAGAGTGAGCTAGTAAGGTAGGCTGCAGTGGGTTTGCTGGTCAACACATATACTGAACATGTAACCACAGTAATGGTGGCCAGTAAATCAATGAATAAACATTTTATATTGACAAATTAAACAGAAATTTCCTTTCATCTTTTCCAACATGTCAACAGACACTTTACTTCAAATAAGTACGAAACATTTCAGTGTTAACTTTCTCTTTATCCCTGGTTGATGTATATTTCAGAGCCTCTTCAGTGTGGATGGGGTATAGCATACATTTTCAACAACAAAGACAGCACTTCCAGTTTGTGTTCTTTACTCTGTTGAACTCTTTTTGTCTTCATTCCTAGGCACAGCACATGGAACCATCGTTGGCATGCAAAACATTCAATCTAAAACAAAAGAAAGCGTAACACGTTATAAATAATATCAAATATCAATGCAATATGACGAATTAGCCATCCATTGTTATATCATAAATTGTCTTGCATGCCGTCACTGTTCTCAAAAGATTATAAACATGTTAAATACATTTACTAATCCAGTCAGTCTTTGGGCCACATCCAGGTTCTTTATCGGTGGCACACATGAAGCACTTGTTGGCTTTGTTGAACTCTGAAATCATAGGCATGAACTGAACATATGGCTGTCCCACACAACTACATACACTAAGTTGACTGTGCCTTTAAACAGCTTGGAAAATTTCAGAAAATTATGTCATGGTTTTTAGAAGCTTCTGATAGGCTTAAATGACATAATTTGACCTGTACCTGTGGATGTATTTCAAGGCCGACCTTCAAACTCAGTGCCTCTTTGCGTGACATCATGGGAAAATCAAAATAAATCAGCCAAGACCTCAGGAAAAA
Organism: Salmo trutta; assembly: GCF_901001165.1. Classification (NCBI taxonomy): domain Eukaryota; kingdom Metazoa; phylum Chordata; class Actinopteri; order Salmoniformes; family Salmonidae; genus Salmo; species Salmo trutta. The sequence continues at coordinate 13,307,118 of NC_042974.1, forward strand.
AATTGTAGCCCTCCACAAGTCTGGTTCATCCTTGGGAGCAATTTCCAAAAGCCTGAAGATACCATGTTCATCTGTACAAACAATAGTACGCAAGTATAAACACCATGGGACCACGCAGCCATCGTATCGCTCAGGAAGGAGACGGGTTCTGTCTCCTAGAGATGAATGTACTTTGGTGCAAAAAGTGCAAATCAATTCCAGAACAACAGCAAAGGACCTTGTGAAGATGCTGGAGGAAACGGGTACCGAAGTATCTATATCCACAGTAAAACGAGTCCGATATCGACATAAACTGAAAGGCCGCTCAGCAAGGAAGAAGCCACTGCTCCAAAACCACCATAAAAAAATCCAGACTACGGTTTGCAACTGCACTTCGGGACAAATATACTTTTTGGAGAAATGTCCTCTGGTCTGATGAAACAAAATAGAACTGTTTGGCCATAATGACCATCGTTATGTTTGGAGGACAACGGGGGAGGCTTGCAAGCCAAAGAACACCATCCCAACCGTGAAGCACGGGAGTGGCAGCATCATGTTGTGGGGGTGCTTTTCTGCAGGAGGGACTGGTGCACTTCACAAAATAGTTGGCATCATGAGGAAGGACAATTATGTGGATATATTGAAGCAACATCTCAAGACATCAGTTAGGAAGTTAAAGCTTGGTTACAAATGGGTCTTCCAAATAGACAATGACCCCAAGCATACTTCCAAAGTTGTGGCAAAATGACTTAAGGACAACAAAGTCAAGGTATTGGAGTGGCCTTCACAAAGCCCTGACCTCAATCCTATAGAAAATTTGTGGGCAGAACTGAAAAGGCGTGTGCGAGCAAGGAGGCCTACAAACCCAACTCAGTTACACCAGCTCTGTCAGGAGGAATGGGCCAAAATTCACCCAACTTATTGTGGGAAGCTTGTGGAAGGCTACCAGAAACGTTTGACCCAATTTAATGGGAATGCTACCAAATACTAATTGAGTGTATGTAAACTTCTGACCAATTGGGAATGTGATGAAAGAAATAAAAGCTGAAATAAATAATTCTCTCTACTATTATTCTGACATTTCACATTCTTAAAATAAAGTGGTGATCCTAACTGACCTAAAACAGGGACTTTTTACTAGGATTAAATGTCAGGAATTGTGGAAAATTTAGTTTAAATGTATTTGGCTGAGGTGTATGTAAACTTCCGACTTCAACTGTATATATGCCTTGTTAGGGAGATTAAGTATCATACATAAAGTGTTATGTAGTCAGTGTCTAATTGCTGACAATACTGTGTTTACGTGATGACACATCTTCACTATTTACTTTAAAGTGACAGAATAAGGGCCATAAATATTCAAGTGTACGTCATCAGAAACATTCAACTCCAATTCCAGTTGTCTACATAATGATATTACATATCCTTAGACTTGGTTAGGTGCACATCTAATGTACTTCTATGTTCATCCTTCATACTGTATGACATTTTTTACACTATTTTTAGAATTGTGATTAAAAAAATGCTTATTGTCATGTTATGACTACTATTTATTACCTCACCCACAAGCATTTGTGGGGCTGCAGAGTTTTAAACTGAATGATGGAGAAGAAAAGAGGACTTTTTGTCTGTAGACCTCACAACAGCAGCCACCACCTCGCAATTGTTTCTGTTTCTTCGCCACAGCGCTGTGACCAGCTTAATGGACAATATGACAACTAATGTCACAGTACCATGCAGCTGTATGCCAACGACAAAGGAGTTATACGTATTTCCAATCAAATGTGGACAAAAACATGACAATAACTATTATAAACAACAGCAAGTATTGCATGGAGTGCATAAGGATGACCAGTGTACAAGCAAACGTAACATTATTTTCTATTTTAGAGGCCACCCTCAGGCAAATGAGTCCGGTACATCTGGACCAGAACCAGGTTATTATCCAGTGCTGTGACCCTCATCAAAAGAAAAGTCCTGAAAATAGTGATGACTCCACTGTCAGTACAACAGCCTCCCCCTCTACTGTCACTACAACAGCATCCCCCTCTACTGTCACTACAACAGCCTCCCCCTCTACTGTCACTACAACAGCCTCCCCCTCTACTGTCACTACAACAGCATCCCCCTCTACTGTCACTACAACAGCATCCCCCTCTACTGTCATTACAACAGCATCCCCCTCTACTGTCACTACAACAGCATCCCCCTCTACTGTCACTACAACAGCATCCCCCTCTACTGTCACTACAACAGCATCCCCCTCTACTGTCACTACAACAGCATCCCCCTCTACTGTCACTACAACAGCATCCCCCTCTACTGTCACTACAACAGCATCCCCCTCTACTGTCACTACAACAGCATCCCCCTCTACTGTCACTACAACAGCATCCCCCTCTACTGTCACTACAACAGCATCCCCCTCTACTGTCACTACAACTGCATCCCCCTCTACTGTCACTACAACTGCATCCCCCTCTACTGTCACTACAACTGCATCCCCCTCTACTGTCACTACAACTGCATCCCCCTCTACTGTCACTACAACTGCATCCCCCTCTACTGTCACTACAACTGCATCCCCCTCTACTGTCACTACAACAGCATCCCCCTCTACTGTCCATATCCCACAGCTGACTTAACATTTACCATTGCACTGAGCTGTAGTATTTATTTATTAACATACAGCTGTGAAAGTGTTTTTCAGCTCCCATGAAGATTTTTATGCTGCATAGTCAAAATAAACAGAACTAGTTCATAGTATACATTTATGTACCAGGGAAAACAAGGCTTTGACTTGAAATGACTTTCCAGAGTCACACAAAAACCTTAGTCTTTGATATTTTAAGTAAGGACAAAACACTTTTAGACCTACAAGCTAAGAAGGCTATGGATATGGGAATCTCAGTTGTCATGGATCTTGGGGCGTCTACAGCTAGAGGGCTCTCATGGTTCTTGGAGTGTAGACAAATGGTAGAAGGTGAGTGTGTTATGAAACGGGAGTGGGGTGGCGTGGTGCTTATAACAAAATGACACCTGACTGGAGCTAGACTGAAAAGGCATCAATACCGTCCACTCAGCAGGACCTGAGAAAGCAAGAAACTGGAGACAACATTTTATGCCCGACCATAAGACTTACTAAAATGATAACATTGACTCTGAATTTCAACCGTTACACAGTCATTGACTATCCTATTGAAGCTTGAGGACTGTTAGAAAGGAGTCTAGGGACCATCAAATATCCTGCGTTGTGAGATTGTAATGTCCTGGAAGGGTTTGAGGGTGCAAGGGGGTCAGACAGAGTAGTTAACAGTGATTAATATTATCTGTCAGTCAGATACTCTTTTTCTCCAAATTACTTCTGAGTGTGGGTGTCCACTGTACAGCAATGTCCACACCTACTGGGTCTCAGGCTTACAGATTTAAGTCTAATAGCATGAGATGAAAGTAGACAAACATCAAAGTGTGCGATTATGAAGGCATAGTAAGTGGATATTCTGAACCTTTTTTGAGATCATTAGGTTACATGACCAAGGAGCTATTGAAATTGTAAATGTGGAAAAATTCATATAAAAACGTGTGAGATGAAAATGGACAAACTAAAGGGTGTGCAATGTGTAGGCCCACTGAGTGGACATTCTGAACCTTGTTTGAAGTCAGTAGGTCACATGACCAAGGAGCTATTGAAGTTTTAAATTTGGAAAAATGTATGTAAAATCTTGTGAGATGAAAATGGACAAGCTAAAGGGTGCGTAATATAGAAGGGTAGTCAGTGGACATTCTGAACCTTGTTTGAAGTCAGTAGGTCATATGACCAATGAGCTATTGAAATTCAAAAATGTAAATAAATAATTTAAAATAGTGCGAGACGTAAATCACATTGTGTGTGTGCAATGTGTGTCTATGCCATTGGGTTAGCTACAATCAGTTTTGAAAGTTTTTTTTAGGAGTAATGGTTAAAGAGCTATTGAAATGTGAAAAATGTGATCAGTCACTATGTTGACGGTCCCTAACTGTTGTTGGTGGACGTAAGGAAAACTACAGGCGTATATCCAACCTGAAACTGTCTTTACCTCGGTTCATTGTTTTTGTTTACATCGTGCATGTGTCCTTAGAACACAGTCCAAATCCAATGCTCTCTGTTTTGCCTCTAGGAATGCCTAAATCAGATTCTATACCAATAATTGTTATGACAGTCTGAAACAAAACACAGCAAAAACTTGAAGTGTCCTTTATTTTTTATTTAACTAGACAAGTCAGTTAAGAACAAATGATTACTTACAATGACGACCTACCAAAAAGCAAAAGTCTTCCTGCGCTGACGGGGGCTGGGATTAAAAATATAGGACAAAACACACATCACGACAAGAGACACCACACCACTACATAAAGAGAGACCTAAGACAACAACATAGCATGGCAGCAACACATGACAACACAGCATGGCAGCAACACATGACAACACAGCATGGCAGCAACACATGGCAGCAGCACAAAACATGGTAGAAACATTATTGGGCACAGACAACAGCAAGGGCAAGAAGGTAGAGACAACAATGCATCACGCGAACGAGCCACAACTGTCAATAAGAGTGTCCATGATTGAGTCTATGAATGAAGAGATGGAGATAAAACGGTCCCGTTTGAGTGTTTTTTGCAGCTAACGTTAGCTGTAGCAAACTGAAAATAGGAGCGACCCAGGGATGGGGTTACAATGCAGAATGTTTAATGAATTTACTCTTCCTGTGCCGTAGGTACTTCATTTGGTCAAAATTAGAGACAAAATATCCGCAGGAAAGTATTATTTACCCGACTTTGTGCCATGGCACATAAGCAAAACCATGTACAGTGAGGGGAAAAAGTATTTGATCCCCTGCTGATTTTGTACGTTTGCCCACTGACAAAGAAATGCTCAGTCTATAATTTTAATGGTAGGTTTATTTGAACAGTGAGAGACAGAATAACAACAAAAAAATCCAGAAAAACGCATGTCAAAAATGTCATAAATTGATTTGCATTTTAATGAGGGAAATAAGTATTTGACCCCTCTGCAAAACATGACTTAGTACTTGTTGGCAAAACCCTTGTTGGCAATCACAGAGATCAGGTGTTTCATGTAGTTAGCCACCAGGTTTGCACACATCTCAGGAGGGATTTTGTCCCAGTCCTCTGCAGATTTTCTCCAAGTCATTAAGGTTTCGAGGCTGACGTTTGGCAACTCGAACCTTCAGCTCCCTCCACAGATTTTCTATGGGATTAAGGTCTGGAGACTGGCTAGGCCACTCCAGGACCTTAATGTCCTTCTTGAGCCACTCCTTTGTTTCCTTGGCCATGTGTTTTGGGTCATTGTCATGCTGGAATACCCATCCACGACCCATTTTCAATGCCCTGGCTGAGGGAAGGAGGTTCTCACCCAAGATTTGACGGTAATGGCCCCGTCCATCGTCCCTTTGATGCGGTGAAGTTGTCCTGTCCCCTTAGCAGAAAAACACCCCCAAAGCATAATGTTTCCACCTCCGTGTTTGACGGTGGGGATGGTGTGCTTGGGGTCATAGGCAGCATTCCTCCTCCTCCAAACACAGCGAGTTGAGTTGATGCCAAAGAGCTCCATTTTGGTCTCATCTGACCACAACACTTTCACCCAGTTGTCCTCTGAATCATTCAGATGTTCATTGGCAAACTTCAGACAGGCATGTATATGTGCTTTCTTGAGCAGGGGGACCTTGCAGGCGCTGCAGGATTTCAGTCCTTCACGGCGTAGTGTGTTACCAATTTTATTTCTTCGTGACTATGGTCCCAGCTGCCTTGAGATCATTGACAAGATCTTCCCGTGTAGTTCTGGGCTGATTCCTTACCGTTCTCATGATCATTGCAACTCCACGAGGTGAGATCTTGCATGGAGCACCAGGCCGAGGGAGATTGACAGCTCTTTTGTGCTTCTTCCATTTGCGAATAATCGCACCAACTGTTGTCACCTTCTCACCAAGCTACTTGGCGATGGTCTTGTAGCCTATTCCAACCTTGTGTAGGTCTACAATCTTGTCCCTGACATCCTTGGAGAGCTCTTTGGTCTTGGCCATGGTGGAGAGTTTAGAATCTGATTGATTGCTTCTGTGGACAGGTGTCTTTTATACAGGTAACAAGCTGAGATTAGGAGCACTCCCTTTAAGAGTGTGCTCCTAATCTCAGCTCGTTACCTGTATAAAAGACACCTGGGAGCCAGAAATCTTTCTGATTGAGAGGGGGTCAAATACTTATTTCCCTCATTAAAATGCAATTCAATTTATAACATTTTTAACATGCGTTTTTCTGGATTTTTGTTGTTGTTATTCTGTCTCACTGTTCAAATAAACCTACCATTAAAATTATAGACTGATCATTTCTTTGTCAGTGGGCAAACGTACAAAATCAGCAGGGGATCAAATACTTTTTTCCCTCACTGTAAACACCTCTAATACTTCGGTTAGTATGTATTTGTTGCGTGCATGTACTTCCATCTTGTGCACGTTCATTGGGTCATGAACAAACAAATCTTATTTGCCACAAACTCGCGTTTTGATTTCGTTTAATAATGATTCCCTGTGGATATTTTGTCTTACATTTTGACCAGCTGAAGGACCAACCCCATGGACAATCGGCAGAGTAAGTTAAAATATAATTTTATTCAACATTTGTGACAGACAAGCAATGTTTAGGGGTTTCTATGTAAATGTGCATGCCTTTTGCTGTACACAGTGGAAGGCAATCGGGCTACCTCTAGGCCAACTTTATCTAATGAGGGGGGGAATGGTGCTTGCTGGATTGACACAGAGGAAATTAACTCACCCCTTGAGATCTGAAAACGTCCCAGAAAACGTTATTTTTGGAGAAAACTATTAACTTTAACAAGTAGTCATAGTTCAGGTGTTTTGTGTATCCTAACTGTATTGGCTATCATTTTAGGATGACATCGAGGAAGTGTCCAATGATGGCAGTCAAGCTCCAAAAAGACAGCGCATGGGTTCAGGTGACAGTTCCAGAAGTTGCGACACCTCCAGTCAGGAACTTGGGTATGTGGTCAGTTCGTATCTGAAGGCGTAGTTTGAAATATTTTCATCACTACTTCCTAATAGACCATGTCCAATCCCCATTACAAACACTTAGGCTGCGTTTACACAGGCAGCGCAATTCTGATATTTTTTCTACTAATTGGTCTTTTGACAAATCAGATCATTTCACATCAGATCTGCTTTGTCAAAAATATCATAATTGGGCTGCCTGTCTAAACGCAGCCTACGTGTCCAATAACATTGAGTCCGTCTTTCAAACAGGCTTAATACTTCTACCCTGCTCTTAACCTTTCAGTCATATGTGTTTCCCCAGGCCCACATACTTCTCAGCAGAAAATCTGACCGAATACAGGTGGCCGTCAGATGGTAGTGGGGAGTACTATATGTTACAAGAACAAGTCAGTGAATATCTGGGAGTCACTTCATTCAAGCGAAAATTTCCAGGTAATGTGACTGAATGTTCGGCTTGTATGGTGTAGTAGGATCATTGCGTGTCAGTTTGATGATTAGGCTATAACAAGGCTATTAGCCTATCTGTAGATCATACTGGTCAATCTCTGGCTAACCATGCCTTATCTCAATGGAAATAAGCCTCCAGGTTTGATTGTTTTTATCCTCAATCATTAATGTTGTCTCTGGCTGGAGCAGTCTACTACTTTTAATTACCTAATCAATCCAATCAATCAATAAATTCTTCTTTTAGATTTGGAAAGGAGAGACCTCTCCCACAAGGAGAAGCTATATCTGAGGGAGCAAGATGTCATCACAGAGACGCAGTGCACCCTGGGTGAGAACTGAAAAACATGGAATTGTTGCGTAATCAGGAAGAGCTTAGAGTTCAGCATAAACCACCAGGGCCTCAAGCCTTCCCAAGAGTTGTTTTGGGGAATTGGCTACTTGTGGATACAATAATTAATTGTGAATATTTTTTTCCAGGCTTGACTGCTTTACGAAGTGATGAAGTCATTGATTTGATGATCAAGGAGTACCCAGGAAAACATGCTGAGTATTCTGTCATCCTCCAAGAGAGGGAGCGCCAGAGGATAACAGAAGAGTACTCTGTAAGCACTCTCAGTTCAGAGAGTATCACTATGTTAGTACTCTGTTCAGAGTACCGCTAATGTTAGTACTCTCAGTTCAGTGAGTATTACTAAAGTTAGTATGCTCAGCAACATTGACACATTTTAATCAATGCAAAGTTAGCTTTGTGTTTGCTGATTTCTAGATCTTGTTACAGAAGTCTTGGACTTGAGTTCCCCGAACTTGGGGAACTCAAGTCCAATTACATTTTTTATTTTTTGTATACTCTACCGTTCAAAAGTTTGGGGTCACTTAGAAATGTCCTTGTTTTTGAAAGAAAAGCTTTTTTTCGTCCATTAAAATATCAAATTGATCAGAAATACAGTGTAGACATTGTTCATGTTGTGAATGGATATTGTAGCTGGAAATGGCTGATTTTTATTTCTTATTTTTATGGAATATCTACATAGGTGTACAGAGGCTCATTATCAGCAACCATCACTCCTGTGTTCCAATGGCACGTTGTATTAGCTAATCCAAGTTTATCATTTTAAAAGGCTAATTGATCATTAGAAAACCCTTTTGCAATTATGTTAGCACAGCTGAAGACTGTTGTCCTGATTTAAAGAAGCAATAAAACTGACCTTCTTTAGACTAGTTGAGTATCTGGAGCATCAGCATATGTGGATTCCATTACAGGCTTAAAATGGCCAGAAACCAAGAACTTTCTTCTGAATCTTGTCAGTCTATTCTTGTTCTGAGAGATGAAGGCTATTCCATGTGAGAAATTGCCAAGAAACTGAAGATCTCGTACAACGCTGTGTACTACTCCCTTCACAGAACAGCGCAAACTGGCTCTAATCAGAATAGAAAGAGGAGTGGGAGGCCCCGGTGCACAACTGAGCAAGAGGACAAGTACATTAGAGTGTCTAGTTTGAGAAACGGACGCCTCACAAGTCCTCAACCGGCAGCTTCATTAAATAGTACCCGCAAAACACCAATCTCAACGTCAACAGTGAAGAGGCGACTCTGGGATGCTGGCCTTCTAGGCAGAGTTGCAAAGAAAAAGCCAAATCTCACACTGGCCAATAAAAATAAATGATTAAGTTGGGCAAAAGAACACAGACACTGGACAGAGGAACTCTGCCTAGAAGGCCAGCATCCCGGAGTCGCCTCTTCACTGTTGACGTTGAGACTGGTGTTTTGCGGGTACTATTTAATGAAGCTGCCAGGAGTGATGGTTGCTGATAATGGGCCTCTGTACGCCTATGTAGATATTCCATAAAAATAAATCAGCCGTTTCCAGCTACAATAGTCATTTACAACATTGACAATGTCTACACTGTATTTCTGATCAATTTAATGGACAAAAATTTTGCTTTTCTTTCAAAAACAAGATGAGGGGAAAAAGGAAACTGCACACAGCTCTTGATAGTATCACTGATCTTTAATAAGCTTACGTAACGGCCTCATGGCCTTCATCAGAACTTTTGTGAGTTAAAAAATGTTTTGCACCCGTAGGCATTTCATCATTAAGACCTTTAGGAAATAATGTCTGCAGGGTGAAAATCACAAAACATTCTCTTTTGCTCAGAGTATTATTTATATCACCTCCCATGTCTAATATCTTAACTTTCTCTATGCCACAAATCTAAAGGTAGAAATGTAATGTTTTAAAACCTCTTAGGGCTAGGGGGCAGTATTTTCACGGCCGGATGAAAAACGTACCCTATTTAAACAGGTTACTACTCTAGCCCACAAAATAGAATAGATTTGGATAGAAAACACTCTGAAGTTTCCAAAACTGTTTGAATGGTGTCTGTGAGTATAACAGAACTCATATGGCAGGCAAAAACCTGAGAAAAATTGAACCAGGAAATGGGAGAAATGAGAACTGTAGTTCTTCTTTTGAATCCCTTGAGAAACTACAGTGACATAGGGTTCACGTTGCACTTCCTAAGGCTTCCATTGACTGTCAACAATCTTTAGAAACTGGTTTCATCCGTCTCCTGTTACCGGGCAGAAAATAGTGGCTCAGTCAATCAGTGGCCAGTCTGAGGACAGGTGTCTTGTGACGCGCGTGCACACGAGCTCGCTGTTCGTTCTTTTTCTTCTGGGATGAATACCTATTGTCCGGTTGGAAAATCATCGCTATTTTACGTAAAAAAATACCCTAAAGATTGATTGTTAACATCGTTTGACATGTTTCTACAAACGGTAATGGAACTTTTGAACTTTGTCTATGGATTTGGGCCCACGCCTCATGGCATTGTAATAGTGTTCTGGATGGGCCAACAAACGGAGGTATTTGGACATAAATGATGGACTTTGCAGAACAAATGAACATTTCTTGTGGGAGTCCTTCCGAGTGCATTCCGCCGAAGATCAGCAAAGGTAAGAAAATATTTCGAACATATTTTAGAGATTTGTCGACGCCGTGGTTGTAGGCTAACTGTATGGTTTAGCGTTGAAGGCTAAGTTCTGTACTCAGAATATTGAACAATGTGCTTTCTCCGTAAAGTTATTTTGAAATCTGACAAAGCGGTTGCATAAAGGAGTAGATTATCTATAATTCTTTAAATAATTGTTATACATTTTGTCAACGTTTATGATGAGTATTTCTGTAAATTGATGTGCCCATTCACCGGTAGTTATGGGGAGAATACATTTTCTGAACATCACGCGCCAATGTAAAATGGGGTTTTTGGATATAAATATGAACTTGATCGAACAAAAAATGCATGTATTGTCTAACATGATGTCCTAGGAGTATCATCTGATGAAGATTGTCAAAGGTTAGTGCTTAATTTTAGCTGTATATCTGGTTTTGTGACGGCTATCTGTGCTTGGAAAATGGCTTTTTCTTTTTTGCTAAGGTGCTATCCTAAAATAATCTATTGTTTTGCTTTCACCGTAAAGCCTTTTTGAAATCGGACAATGTGGTTGGATTAACGAGAAGATTATCTTTAAAATGCCGTATAATACTGGAATTTTAATTTTGAGATTTTTGAATTTCGCGCCGTGCTATTTCGCTGGCTGTTGTCCAACCAATCCCTTTAACGGGATTTTATCTCGAAGGGGTCCTCAAAATGTACTGTGACTGGATAATCCCTGTCGTTTCTTCTGATTGAACCTTTATGTTCACAGATTCTCTGTTTGAGAGAACGAGAGGTTTTACCTACATAGCACAGCCCACATGGACATTTAATAATGTAAATAACATGGGTGGTGGAGCATGTAATAATGTCATTTATTTGGAACCGTTTTCCTGTATGTGGCAGAAATATTCACACTTCATTATATTATTGCACTTTGCGCATCCTCTGCATTTATAGCTACCATTTGGAAGAGGGCGTAAAAGAGCCTGTCTGATTTTCTTTTTTGGCTGGCAGTTGGCATGAACCAATTTATCGCGTAAATTGCGACCTCTCCTATACACAATAAGTGGTGGATTTTTAAATTCAGCCGGCAAAACTGGGGCCGATGATAAAATATGCCAGTGTTTCTTGACCGCATCTCCCACTTTTCTCGAGTTCAAAGTATGTGGTTGTGAACATTACGGAGTGTTCTTTAGCGGGTCTTTTTTATAGCAGTTCATCTCGTGTTTTTCCCAATGCCAAAATAAGAGCTTCATCCACACATTGTGGCGAATTGCCTCTTAGAAACCTAATGCGCATCTCCGCTGCTTTTTCTAGATAATCCTCTGTGGAGTGGCATATACGGCGCAGTCTGGAAAACTGGCTTCTTGGAAGTCCTCTTTTTTTAATGGCTCAGGATGGAAGCTGTCCCCCTATAATAGAGTATTTCTGTCCGTTTCTTTTCTATACAGAGTTGTAAACAGGGTTCCATTTGATTTCTCAATCCACATATCGAGGTAATGAACACGTTGTGTCACATTCAATAGTGAATTTGAGATTGGGTCAATGTCATTGAGCAGTACCATAAAGTCTGACAGCTCTTTTTCCGTTCCTTCCCAAATGCAAAAAATGTTGTCAATATATCGATACCACTTTAGAACTTTATTCAAAAATGGATTTTCGTTTTTTTTATTAACAAAACGTTCTTCAAATAGACCCACTTAAAGGTTAGCATAGCTCAGAGCGAATGTGGAGCCCATCGATGTTCCATTCGTTTGGAGGTAGTATTCATCATCAAACCTGAAATGGTTATAAGTCAAAACATATTCAGCCAGCTCTAGAATAAAGTTTGTTGTTGGATATTAGTTAGTATCTCTGTCTCCCAAATAGTGAGCTAGTGCTGCCAGCCCCCCCACATGGAGAATACTGGTATATAGACTCTCCACATCTAATGTGACCAAAAACAAAGACATTTCTAAGTGACCCTGAACTGTATTTTCACTCAGTACATTTACAGTTGACATGGTTATTCAATATGTTGTTGGTAAGTTTTTATTCCATTTTTTTTATCTCCTAGAAAATGCAGCAACAAAGGCCTCAGAAGGTTGAAGCCAGTAAAGTGCCAGAGTACATACAGAAAGCTGCCAAGAAAGCTGCTGAGTTCAACAGTAACTTCAACAGGGAAAGGATGGAAGAGAGAAGGGCCTATTTTGACCTTCAGACACACGTACGTTAATTCCTTGAATAAAGACATATAGCTCTATTAGTCTTTTGTGTTTATAAGAACTCACTTGCCATGTTTGAGTAGATCCACTGAGTGTACAAGGCATTAGGAACACTTGCTCTTTCCTGGACATAGACTAACCAGGTGAATCCAGGTGAAAGCTATAATCCCTTATTGTTGTCACCTGTTAAATCCACTTCAATCAGTGCAGATGAAGGGGAGGAGACATGTTGAAGAAGGATTTTTAAGCCTTGACACAATTGAGACATGGATTGTGTATGTGTGCCATTCAGAGGGTGAATGGGCAAGACAAAATATTTAAGTGCCTTTGAACGGGGTATTGTAGTAGGTGCCAGGCACACTGGTTTGTGTCAACTGCAATGCTGCTGGATTTTTCACACTCAACAGTTTCCCGTGTGTATCAAGAATGGTCCACCATCCAAAGGACATCCTGCCAACTTGACACAACTGTGGGAATCATTGGAGTCGACATGGGCCAGCATCCCTGTGGAACATTTGACAGTTTGTGGAGTCCATGCTCCGACAAATTGAGACTGTTCTGAGGGAAAAGGGGGGTGTAACTCAATATTAGGAAGGTGTTCCTAATGTTTTGTACACTGTGTATATCGGTACATTCATAAACTGGATTATCTATGTGGAGCTGAACGTGCAATTGAAGGAGTAAAAGTTTCAACTAACTTTCTAACAGATTATCCAAGTACCCCAAGGGAGGTATAAAGTCCTTCCTCCAGAGAGAACCAAGACTGGACCCTATCCAGTGGCCCTCATCCCTGGGCAGTTCCAGGACTACTACAAAAGGTAAGGTTCACTAACCAAAAAACTAGTCTCATGAATGCAGGTCCTGACCTCTAAAGCTATTTGAGTAGCTGATAAATTGATGTTCCTGTGTTTGATACAGGTACTCTCCCAATGAGCTGCGCTACTTGCCCCTGAACACAGCCCTGTTCGAGCCCCCCCTGGACCCGGAGCTGCCTGCCCTGGACAGTGATGGGGACTCGGACGATGCAGATGACAACAAGGGAGAAGAGGGCAAGAGAAATTCGGTAAGGAACTGGATCCTTGAACTGGTTTTACACAATTCACTTGATTTCAGAGCTAGAGATGTGAAGACATGTTGTATTGTATTACCAGTAAATACCTAGAGATGCTCTGTAAGTTGATTCAATGTAAGCTCTTTTGCAGCTTGCTTGAATAGTAAGAACTGAATTGTGTCTACAGGACAGCTCATCTGGAAACACCTCAGATGGGGACAGTCAGGACAGTGGAGTGCAGTCAAAGGGCAAGGCCAAGGACAGGACTACCACCCCAGCTAAAGATGCCACCCCACGCCCCAACCAACACAAATCTGTCCCTGGGTACAAGGTAGAAGAAAAAAGCCCCTGACTTTCTCCAATAGCAATTCTCTTCCCTTTCCCCTTCTCCACTACCCCTTCCAGCTTCTTCAGCACTTTCAATAGAGAGACTCTCCTTTGTTTTTCTGGCCCTGTCACTCCTCACACACACACTTCACCAGGTGGCAATAGTTCTTATTTGGGGCAACACTCAAGTCTGTGGACTTGTTCTGCCTTCCCTCTTTCACTTGGTCCAGTTTGCTACTGATGGTTCCAGATCAACCATATGGTTAAAATACTGATGGTTCCATGTCAACCATATGGTTAAAGTACTGATGGTTCCATGTCAACCATATGGTTAAAATACTGATGGTTCCATGTCAACCGTATGGTTAAAATACTGATGGTTCCTTGTCAACCGTATGGTTAAAATACTGATGGTTCCATGTCAACCATATGGTTAAAATACTGATAGTTCCATGTCAACCATATGGTTCAAATACTGATGGTTCCATGTCAACCATATGGTTCAAATACTGATGGTCCCATGTCAACCATATGGTTCAAATACTGATGGTCCCATGTCAACCATATGGTTCAAATACTGATGGTTCCATGTCAACCATATGGTTCAAATACTGATGGTTCCATGTCAACCATATGGTTCAAATACTGATGGTTCCAGATCAACCATATGGTTCAAATACTGATGGTTCCAGATCAACCATATGGTTCAAATACTGATGGTTCCAGATCAACCATATGGTTCAAATACTGATGGTTCCAGATCAACCATATGGTTAAAATACTGATGGTTCCAGGTCAACCATATGGTTCAAATACTGATGGTTCCAGATCAACCATATGGTTCAAATACTGATGGTTCCAGATCAACCATATGGTTCAAATACTGATGGTTCCAGATCAACCATATGGTTCAAATACTGATGGTTCCAGGTCAACCATATGGTTAAAATACTGATGGTTCCAGGTCAACCATATGGTTAAAATACTGATGGTTCCAGGTCAACCATATGGTTAAAATACTGATGGTTCCAGGTCAACCATATGGTTAAAATACTGATGGTTCCAGGTCAACCATATGGTTAAAATACTGATGGTTCCAGGTCAACCATATGGTTAAAATACTGATGGTTCCATGTCAACCATATGGTTAAAACCAATGATTTATATACAGTATATACACTAGATGACTTAACATAAAAATAAGTATATAAACATTGTCCTTAAAGCTAGAATCCTTAATTGAAACAATAAAGCAGACACCCTGTCTCGGTTTTGGTAACAATCTGAGGGATGGGCCTGGAGAAATGTAACCACTCTCAAATTCATAGACATCCATTATACCAAACGTATAGTTTTAACCATTTTGAGGCTATACAGTGTTCATATCAAATTGTATTGGTCACATACACATATTTAGCAGATGTTATTGCAGGAGTAGCGAAATGCTTGTGTTCCTAACTCCAACAGTGCAGTAATATCTAACAATACACACATCTAAAAGTAAAATAATGAAATTAAGAAATATATAAATATTAGGACAAGCAATGTTGGAGTGGCATTGACTAAAATACAGTAGAATAGAATACAGTATGTAAACATTATTAAAGTGAGCAGGGATTCCATGTCTATGTTTATAGGGAAGGATCCTCTAAGGTGCAGGGTTGGATAACCGGGTGGTACCCGGCTAGTGATGGCTTTTTAACTGTCTGATGGCCTTGAGATGGAAGCTGTTTTTGTTTCTTGGTCACAGTTACTTTGTTTACAAACATTGGAGTTAAACAAGCTTATATTTTGGGTGTTGATGGTGTACAACAGTTGAACTAATCTCATGAGGCATTTATAAGTTATTTTCTTCAAGAATCAACGGGTATAGATCATTCATTTAAATCCCCAAATTGATGTATCTGCTAAGGATTCTAGCTTTAAGTTATTATTTTGCAAAAGTACTAATGTTACTGTCTCCTACTACTACTACTACTACTACTACTACTACTACTACTACTACTACTACTACTACTACTACAACAACATATTTACATGTAATTTTGTCCTTGAAACATTTTAATTGAAATACTGTGGAATTCCTATGGAAGACTGCTTCTTCTGGGCAGTGCCAATATGGTTGACTGGTGACTTCAAAGCCTCTCATTGGCCAAAACATAGCATCAGCAATCCAGGGTTTATATACATCATTGGTTCAAACACTGATGGTTCCATATCAGACTTTATAAGCAATAACATTTAGGAGTAGTTCTGTCACATCTGGAACTTTTTCTTCACAGCACTTTTGATTGGTCCTGAAGACTTGTATGTTTTTCACCGTGTTATTTGAATGTCTTAATATACCTCTTTTCTGTCTACTTGACAACAAACAAATTAAAAGGATAGTTCACCCAAATTACAAAATGACATTGGTTTCCTTACCCTTGGACAAGGTATGACAGCAATCCATGCTTTGGTTTAGTTTCCATGGCATTGTTTACACATTTCAGCATTTGTGGCACAAATCCATTTAAAGTCATGGGACCGATTTTATTAGCTTTTTTGCGCATCATGTTTAAATAATTTATAAGTGACTTCATGGAACTTCACAATACATTTCTGATACTTTTGGATGATTTGGGCGTGATGTGTGAAAAATGCTAATATCAGTCCCATGACTTGAAGCGACTTTATGCCACAAATGCTAAAACATTAGCATTTGGAAACGAAACCAAAGCATGGATTGTTGTCATACCTTGTCCATAGACTGTTTACAGGGTAAGGAAACCAATATGTCATTTGGATGAACTATCCCTTTGAGACATGTGAGCAGATATATTTGGCTGCTAGATTAATTATAGATATATATTTTTATTTTCACCTTTTATTTAACCAGGTAGGCAAATTGAGAAGAAGTTCTCATTTACAACTGCGACCTGGCGAAGATAAAGCAAAGCAGTTCGACACATAACAACACAGAGTTACACATGGATTAAAACAAACATACAGTAGAAAAATAAGTCTATATACAATGTGAGCAAATGAGGTGAGATAAGGGAGGTAAAGGCAATAAATAGGCCATGGTGGTGAAGTAAATACAATATAGCAATTAATACACTGAAATGGTAGATTTGACAGTAGATGAGTGTGCAACGTAGAAATAATGGGGTGCAAAGGAGCTAAATAAATAAATACAGTAGGGGAAGAGGTAGTTGTTTGGGCTATTTATAGATTATATATATATATATATATATTATATTTCTAGATTTAAACAACATACAGTATTTCTTGTTATGATACAGACTTTATAAGATGAATCCATTTTATTTAGTAGTAGCACTTCAACTACGGTAATACTTGAGTGTTTTGAACGTTTTATAATTCAAGTTGTGTCAGTACTTTTAATGCAGTATTCTACGGTTGTTTGATATAACCTTACATACTGTTCTTTGTTTGAGACTGGAGAACACAATCTTACTGTGCCAGAGGCCTGCTAATACACTTTCTATATGTTGGCTTTTTTTTTTTTTTACTTTCAATTGCCTCTGAAAGTTATTGTTGTGTTCAGTTTCAATTATGTGTTAGGAGTATGGCTTTTCTGGGATCAACATGATCTACCTTCTGGCAATTTACGCTCTGTCTTACTGCAAGGCACCATGGGAGATGAATTAAAGTTAGTTTGCTAAAAATGACAGCAAGAGCAGGAAGCCCAAATGTGGCATGACTGGTATTACTACACTACGTCTGGATTTGATCATTGATCGCTGTGGAGTGTTCATAACTTTCCACAGGGATTGATTTGTCTGTTAACTTTCCAATCAGCATGTTTCCAAAGGGAATTTGAATAATTTATTTTGAGTGTAAACCAAACTTTAGAAGTTTAAAAACGTTTCACTACTTACTTTCCATTTATTGTTGTTTTGTAATGCATACAAATAAAATATATATCTTAGATGTGTTCGGAATTTATCACTAACTTTCTAATATCGGCGCTCATTGAATTTAAGGCTAAAGTCAATACAGTACTTTCAGAATAATTACCTAGCTATAGATAACATGGCCTTAAAGTTGACTTTATTATAATTTAATGCAAGTTCAGGAGCTGTATGAAAAATGTATTTTCATACTGATAATGATATGAATATCCTTAGTTGGCACTACACTGCAAGGGTAGTCATCTGAAGCCTAACAGAAAATATGTAGCCTTCTTGTTTTGCACCAGTCAAAGGAAACATTTCAGGATGGCAACACCAAACGTTTGACATTTTGAAAAATTATTATATTTCCACGAACACATAGAAACCTACTTCATACTCATGGGCTATATCCTCCTAACTGATTGCACACTTGTCATTCCCAATATTTGTGCAGATTGTCTGCCTAAGTAGGTACAGTGTGTGTTCAATTTGTTCCTGACTTGTACACTTCTTTATCTTAGACGTTCATGTCTTACATGTTTGATTTTGAGTGCAATGGCAAAGGTGTCATACCTTCCTTTTGGATAAATATTTCTCCTAGTTTAGCTGGCACCCCTCTTTCTGTGGAGAAGGGTGCCAGCTAAATTAGCTGTCCTTTTATTAACTCAACTGTGTGTCTCTAACCTCCGGTTCGCCCTCCCACATATTTCGTTGTTTGTTTTAGAAAGGCTTTTACTGCTCTTATCTAATCCGATACTTTTTATGTAGGAAAATCTTTGATATGTCAGTCTTTAGACACAGTTCACCATTGAAATAAAGATTTCAAACAAATAGACTGTACAGAGATGTTTTGATTGTGTTAGCAGCACAGAGACTATAATGCGGTCATGTTATGAAATACCTGCAGGGAAAGAGTTTTCCTCCTGTCAGAAATCACTTTGGCTAACTACCTTTTTATAAATGTGGGACCACAATGTGTGGAAACAGCTCGGCGTCTACAGGAGGGAGATTCAATTGTTTAACCTGTTATGAGCATCTGTGGGGGACACTGTGGCACATCCAAATGGATCTTAAATCAGCTTGACCTCTTGGTGTTTGCCTTTAGAGATTTTGAGATTCATAGACTCCCAGTCTCCATGAGTAGAAAGGGTTTGTGGGAGGTTCTTACAAATGACAAGGCTTTTCCTAGTCATTCTTGTTTGGGGTTGTGAAGTAAGAAGCACCTAACAAGATTGGATCTATTGTGAGTAAATTAATATATACCTCCTATCAGGCCTTTTAGGATTTAACACCTTGTATAATGTGTGTTGCCCAGAAGCCCTGTGTCACATGGTGCACTAGGCCTTGTTGCTAAACATGATAGCGTTGTTTTGTCCTTGCAGCCTAAGGTCATACCCAATGCTATTTGTGGCATTTGCCAGAAGGGTAAGGAGTCCAACAAGGAAGGAAAGCCAGAAGCTCTCATTCACTGCTCACAATGCAAGAACAGTGGTAAGTGGAACTTCTGTTTTGTTTTTTAATTAAAACTGACGAATTGCACAGGCTTGTTCATAATGACCATAAAGCCTCTAAGATACGAGCAACAGAACTTAATCTGAGTTGTTGGGATCACAAATTGGAATTATACAGTGTGAAGTGCTGTGGTGTGTGTGTGTGTGTGTGTGTGTGTGTGTGTGTGTGTGTGTGTGTGTGTGTGTGTGTGTGTGTGTGTGTGTCCCAGCTCACCCATCGTGCCTGATCATGAGTGAGGAGCTGGTGGGTCTGATTAAGACCTACCCGTGGCAGTGCATGGAGTGTAAGATGTGCACGGTGTGTGAGCAGCCCCACCACGAGGAGGAGATGATGTTCTGTGACACGTGTGACCGGGGCTTCCACTCCTTCTGCGTGGGCCTGGACTCCACCCCTCTAGGTGAGCTCTCTCTCTGGGTCTGTTCATATACTTTAAGGATGCATCATTCCTTCTTTCCTTGGTGAAACCTTTGTGATGGAGTCGTTGCTTACACCTATCAATATGTATTAGATCAGTGATTACTTGAAGGATTGAAGGGGGAGGGTATCTTGCTGTTGCACTCTCTTTCTCTCTCATTGTAGCTTATGTAGTCTTTTATGGAGTTTTGGGGTGATTTGAATTTCTGGTTTTATGTGAAAATAACATTAATTTGTGTAGCAATCTGAACTTGGTGAATAATGCGAAATTAGAAATCTGTTTTTAGAGTTTTCCAAGACTGGCATTTAAGATTTTTTTTTTTTGTGCAGTCAAGAAGGGTTGTGTGTTACCTCAACTTGCTATAATTAGCGTTGCTGCAAATTAAACATCAGAAAGTTCATGTTCGGAATCTGGTCGAAATGCTTTAGAAGTGTTGAAATCAAATGTCAGAAAGTGCTGGTCTTGAATGCCTTTTAGTCTGATGGATCCCACAATGCAGTCTGTTTTCTAGCCTTTGGGCTGATGTTACGTATTACAGTTGATCCACATCGTTTTTCTCCTCAGGTTGCTGGGTTTGTGAGTGTTGTAACAAGGAGTCCTCAACCCCCAAGAAGAAAAGAGGAAGAAAAAAAAACTAAAGTCTAAATCTGCACATAAATAGAACGTGATCAAATCAATAAGCTAACTGTTTTGATACTTTTTGTACTTTAGATGGTGTTAAGATTAAGTTTTGTATGTATGTATGTATGTATGTATGGATTTGCTTTGTCTTAATTATATTTGAAGTGTCATTGCCACTGAAGTAAAAACATTTTTGCCAGTAAATGTTTTTTTGTATTATATAACCCATGACTGCCCTGAAGTTGAATTAAAACGCAGATGCTGTCCCTAAAATGCCCTTCCTACCATTGTGCCCCAATAACTTCTCATCAAAGTGGTGCCACCTAATACTGCCTATTCCTCTCTGATAAGTTACAATAGAACTCTAAATCAACCACATGTTGTGACCTGTCTAAGAACACAGTCAATACATCCACACATACAGCAGGCACCACAATAGCTGCTCATGCGTAAGGACTGACTTAAGTGTGACCAATTAGTCACTTGGAGAGGTGGCCTTGTGTAACATCTGAACAGCTCTGTCCAGGTGAGAGCCAAAGCGATCAGTTTGCCGCTTACGGTCCCTTTGGGCCCTGGTGTGAAGTCTTATAGCAGCTGCCACGTGGCGACCATGTAGACTACACTAAGAGAGACGTACACAGCTCCCTGCCATCTGATAGGTTGAGTGTGTAGTACAATAGTCAGTTGGAAGCAGCAGCAAGACACTAATGATACGCGTGTGAACGCTCGCCGCATGGCATAGAAAAGTCAGTGTTCCACTCAACAACCTCAATTTTTTTTTTAGGAGCCCATTCAGTTAACATATCAACGTTCAACAACTGAAGCCTTGATCTGTTGTGAACTTGTATAAATTGCCCTCTTATTTGCAATGTATATGAGCCAACAGTTGAAATGAGATGCTCTCTATCATCTGGGCAAGAAGAGGAATGCCATTTTAGTCATGCTGGTCTAAACCTGGAGAGCAGTAAGAACTTGCTGTGCTTAGGCCTTAATGACCACTAGATGGAAGCCAAAAGCTTTTGGTTGAGCCATCTTTCCTCTCTGTCAATATCCCTGGTTGGTAATGAAGATGCTGTATAGTGAACAAATACCATATTCAATAGCGTGAAAGATTCTTGCTCTTGGAGGTTTGCACCAGATTTTGTAGCAGTTTGCTCTTCGTATTTAGGAAATAATATACCCTGTTGCTTCAATGATTGGGAACACGACAAACCAATGTTCTGGGGAGAAGATATGTTCCTAACCAGTGGGTCAATGTTCTGGGGAGAAGATATGTTCCTAACCAGTGGGTCAATGTTCTGGGGAGAAGATATGTTCCTAACCAGTGGGCCAATGTTTGCAACCTTTTTGTTGGGAAATTCGATGGAACCTTTTGGAAATTAGTAATTGTTCCGTTTTTATTCACTGCAGACTTCTTTATTGCTGTCAGATGTCAATGATTTTCAGCATAACATGTGAAACTCAGATTTTTTTATTGCAGTCTTCCAGACTGTATTACCCTGGAGTCTCGTATGCATACTGAAATAAGGATGTCCTTCACAAGTTGTCTTTATGACCAGAATTTATGTACAGACTCTGGGACACACTTTATAAAGTGGGAGTGAAAGTACCATCTTTTTTGATAGGTTGCAACACTTTTAAACAATGTGTCATGAAATAAAACTGATCCTCTCATAAAGCCAGCAGCAGCTGTCAGAGAGATAACAGCCTGTGGCTGGTTGTGAGAAACTCTACCAGGCTGTATTACTCCTCTGGCTTGCTTCTCTCTCTTGGGTCAAAGCAAACACTGGATCACTTGCTAGTATGTATTTTTATTACATTTAAATGTACCTTTTTTAACTAGGCAAGTCAGTTAAGAACAAATTCTTATTTACAATGACAGCCTGGGAACAGTAGGTTAACTGCCTTGTTCAGGGGCAGAATGACAGATTTTTACCTTGTTAGCTCTGGGATTTTGAACTAGCAACGCTATAACCATTAGGCTACCTGCCACCCCATCAATTATTGTATCAATTATTAATCTGGTAAGCTCATGGAAATTACTTTAGGGCTTTTAAATTTAAAGACCCCCCTGCTGTTTTGACTTGCGGTGGATAGCCAGGCTGTTAATGCCCTCGCTACATATTCGTCGCCAGACCCACTGGCTCCAGGTCATCTACAAGTCTATGCTAGGTAAAGCTCCGCCTTATCTCAGCTCACTGGTCACGATAACAACACCCACCCGTATCATGCGATCCAGCAGGTATATATATCTCACTGGTCATCCCTAAAGCCAACGTCTCCTTTGGCCGCCTTTCCTTCCAGTTCTCTGCTGCCAGTGACTGGGACGAATTGCAAAAATCGCTGAAGCTGGAGACTTACATTTCCCTCACTAACTTTAAACATCAGCTGTCTGAGCAGCTAACCGATCGCTGCAGCTGTACATAGTCCATCTGTGAATAGCCCACCCAATATACCTACCTCATCCCCATATTGTTTTTATTTACTTTGCTGCACTTTTGCACACCAGTATCACCACTTACACACCATCATCTGCTCATCTATCACTCCAGTGTTAATCTGCTAAATTGTAATTACTTTGCTACTATGGCCTATTTATTGCCATACCACCTCATGCCATTTGCACACACCTTATATAGACTTCCTTTTTCTATTGTGTTATTGACTCTACGCTTGTTTATTCCTTGTAACTCTGTTGTTGTTTCTGTCGCACTGTTTTGCTTTATCTTGGCCAGGTCGCAGTTGTAAATGAGAACTTGTTCTCAACTATCCTACCTGGTTAAATAAAGGTGAAATAAAATTTAAAAAATGCCAGGCTGTTAAACCAGGTGTAATTGTCCTCTCTTGTTGCCAGGCTGTTAAACCAGGTGTAATTGTCCTCTCTTGTTGCCAGGCTGTTAAACCAGGTGTAATTGTCCTTTCTTGTTGCCAGGCTGTTAAATCAGTTGTAATGGTCCTCTTGTTGCCAGGCTGTTAAACTTGGTGTAATGGTCCTCTCTTGTTGCCAGGCTGTTAAACCAGGCTGAGCGCAGACAGCAGCATGGTTATCGGACCTTCCTCATGCATATTTTACTGCCTCACACCTGTTGCCTCTCCACAACGAGAGTGCCTTCGCCCCGGTGGACGAGCGGCTTAAGTGAGGACTGGCCATACGGTAGGCACCTTTCACCACCGTTCTGTCTCACCAGCCTTGAATGAAGCAGTTAATGGACGGGTGTTTGTTGAGGTAAAGGGTAAAGAAGGGAGTGTATGAATGGACGGGGTTTACTGGTTTTGTTCCGGTGAGGTATCTTTAGCCAGGTATATTTTACCACCAGAATAAGGCCTAAACTCATGACAAACCACGTAGTGTTTGAAGCGTTGGCGGATTTCCCTCTGCTCTCTCCAGTAGTCACCCACAGGACCTAGACAGGTTCTCCAGTAGTCACCCACAGGACCTAGACAGGTTCTCCAGTAGTCACCCACAGGACCTAGACAGGTTCTCCAGTAGTCACCACTCACTGCTTCGACCAACAGCTGGCTACAGCTGCTCTCCGGTTGCACCACATGCTTGAGTGAGGTAAGTGGCTGGCTGCACAGACGGGTCCAGTAACCTGCACAGCCAACACGTACAAATAATCTTTGCACAAGGTCCCCCTCAGAAGAGAAGACTGCAGATGTTTTGTTCAGCACTGCTGGCCACTTCACCCCTTTAGTTCTGCAGCCTGTATCAGTTAGTGTGAAATTCACTCCGGTGTCAGTTTAGACCTTATGGACTGAATCCTGGACTTTAGCAGCAGCATGATATAACTGAATACCACCTGTACTGTAATGTCCACTGTTTAATCACAATTCTTTTTAGTATACACTATATTCCTCAGTGTGTTAAATGCGTGTTAATTTTGGGGCAGCTGTAAAATGGGAGTTGTTTATAGTCAGTATAAGCAATAAACACCTAGATGTGCTGTCCGGCCTGTCAGTGACGACCTCCCCTTTCACCTGTTCCTCCACAGCGTGGGAAGGAGGCCTGTGATAAGTTAGACTTTGATGTAAACCCTGTTCTCTCTGCTGAGTGTCTGTGCTGCTGCGTTAGGGGTGGGCAGCCAGGCTTCATTTTACTGCTCATTCCAGTTTCTTCGGCCTCTGGAACAGTTTCACAGTCCTGTTTGGAACAGTGGGCCCGCTTTGTCACTGAGCTGCTGAAGCACCTCTGGGGCGCCCTGTGATTGAAGACAACATATGGACAATGCCCTCCCTTCCTGTTTCAAGGGAATGTTGTTCGGGCTGGGTGGACTCCTGGGAAAGGGAGTGCTACCTTTGACCTCTGGAATCACTCATTTACCCTGGGCCCAGGGAGAAGATGAGGGGGTCTGCAGGAAGGGATGCAGCCAACCAGCTGTTACTAGAAACACCCAGTGTTTCTGTGGCCATTCTCAGGGAGGAAGGCAGACCCTTTTGAGGGCAGGGCAGAGCAGAGCAACAGGGCCAAAGCATTTGCCTGACAATCTGTATTACCCATTTCTATAGCTGCCTTCTACAATGCGGATTGTAGGCTTTTGGTACAAACTGTGAAGCCATGATGGGGTAGAGATAACAAGATGTATGGGTATGCTGTTTTATTGGTGTTTTATGTTAAATGTAGTGTATTTCTCTAATTTGTTTCATGGCTATATTTCTAGAATTATTTGTGTTGCAGCCAGGTTGAGGTTTGTGTTGCAGCCAGCTTGAGGTTTGTGTTGCAGCCAGTTTGAGGTTTGTGTTGTTCCAAAAAAAACAGACTTCTCTTTTGGGATGCATTTCTCTTTGTCTGTCCTCTCTCACTTTACAATCCCCGTTACTGTCCTTGTTACAATCCCCGTTACAGTCCTTGTTACAATCCCCGTTACAGTCCTTGTTACAATCCCCGTTACAGTCCCCCGAATGGGCAGCTGTGGGTTTGACACCACATCCCAGACCTGTATCTGTCTGTGCACTAATTCAATTAGCAACTATTTACGGACATCATCCGCCAACCTACCGTTTCTGATGTGTCTGTCAGTGGGCTGGGTGTGGGCAGAACCTGAGCCGTTTACCCAGTCCTCCAAACTATCCCCTGATAAGGAATAGGGGATTATCATCTCTGACCTGTTTGCTATGAGTTACCTGTTGTTTTCAATTGTTACTGATATTAAAGATACAGAAAACATTGTGGAGACATAGGAGAGGAGCACTTCTTTTGGTTATAGGTGTATGCTGTGAGGTGATGTTCCATCATAGGTGTATACTGTGAGGTGATGTTTCATCATAGGTACTGTGAAGTGATGTTTCATTATAGGTGCATACTGTGAGGTGATGTTTGATCATGGGATGAAATAGAACAGAACTTAATGCTGGATTGTGAACAATGCCGAAAAGCCTTTGTTCAAAAAAACTGTGGAGTCGACTTCCGTTGAATTGCGACTCCACTCGGATCAGACACGAGACGTATGTGGCAGGGGCTACAGACAATCACGGACTACAAAAGGAAAACCCACCACGTCATGGACACCGACGTCTTGCTTCCAGACAAACGAAACACCTTCTTTGCCCGCTTTGAGGATAATACACTGACGTGGCCCGCTACCAAGGACTGTGGGCTCTCCTTCTCTGTGGCCGATGTGAGTAAGACATTTAAAAGTGTTAACCCTCGCAAGGCTGCCGGCCCAGACGGCATCCCTAGCCGCGTCCTCAGGGCAGCTGGATGGTGTGTTTACGGATATATTCAATCTCTCCCTATCCCAGTCTGCTGTCCCCACATGCTTTAAGATGGCCACCATTGTTTCTGTACCCAAGAAGGCAAATGTAACTGAACTAAAGGACTATTGCTCCATAGCACTCACTTCTGTCATTCGAGAGACTAGTCAAGGATCATATCATCTCCACCTTACGTCACCCTAGACCCACTTCAATTTACTTACTGCCACTATAGGTCCACAGACGATGCAATCGCCATCACACTGCACACTGCCTTATCCCATCTGGACAAGAGGAATACCATGTTCATTGACTATAGCTCAGCATTCAACACCATAATACCCTCCAAGCTCATCATTAAGCTTGAGGCCCTGGGTCTCAACCCCACCCTGTGCAATTGGGTCCTGGACTTCCTGATGGGCCGCCCCAGGTGGTGAAGGTAGGAAACAACATCTCCACTTCGCTGATCCTCAACACTTGGGCCCCGTGTGTGCTCAGCCCCCTCCTGTACTCCCTGTTCACCTATGACTGCTTGGCCATGAACGCCTCCAAATCAATCATCAAGTTTTCAGATGACACAGCACTAGTAGGCTTGATTACCAACAATGACAAGACAGCCTACAGGGAGAAGGTGAGGGCACTCGGAGTGTGGTGTCAGGAAAACAACCTCTCACTAAACGTCAACAAAACAAAGGAGATGATCATGGACTTCTGGAAACAGCAGAGGGAGCACCCCCCTATCCACATCGACAACAGTGGAGAAGGTGGAAAGTTTTAAGTTCCTCGGCGTACACATCACGGACAAACTGAAATGGTCCACCCACACAGACAGTGTGATGAAGAAGGCGCAACAGCACCTCTTCAACCTCAGGAGGCTGAAGAGATTTGGCTTGTCACCTTAAACCCTCACAAACTTTTACAGATGCACAATTGAGAGCATCCTGTCGGGCTGTATCACCACCTGGTATGGCAACTGCACCGCCCACAACCACAAGCCTCTCCAGAGGGTGGTGTGGTCTGCACAACGCATCACCAGGGGCAAACTACCTGCCCTCCAGGACACTTACAGCACCCAATGTCACAGGAAAGCCAAAAAGATCATCAAGGACAACAACCACCCGAGCTATTTCCATTTCTCTCCGGCAGCATCCAGAAGGTGAGGTCAGTACAGGTGCATCATAGCTGGGACCGAGATACTGAAAAACAGCTTCTATCTCAAGGTCATCAGACTGTTAAACAGCCATCACTAACACAGAGAGGCTGCTGCCTACATACAGACTTGAAATCATTGGCCACTTTAATAAATGGATCACTAGTCACTTTAATAATGCCACTTTAATAATGTTTACTTACCTTGCCATACTCATCTCATATGTATATACTGTATTTTATACCATCTATTGCATCTTGCCCATGCCGCTGTTTCAATGCTCATCCATATATGTAAATGTATATATTCTTATTCCATTACTTTACTTAGATTTGTGTGTATTAGATAGTTGTTGTGGAATTGTTAGATATTGCTGCACTGTTGGAACTCGAAGCACAAGTATTTCGCTACACTCACAATAACATCTGCTAACCATGTGTTTGTGACCAATTTTTGATTTGATTTGAAACGCTGAGTCGGGATCAAAATGCTGGGCCGGGACCAAATTGCTTTGCCGGGACCAAAACGCTGGGCCGGGATCAAAATGCTGGTCCGGGACCAAAACACTGGGCTGGAAAGTAGAGTAAACAAGCAAACAAAAACACACAAACACACAGGTAAATGCCAAAAATACAGGAACCGCCAACAAAGTGTGTTAATAGGGCGTTGGGCCACCACGAGCCAGAACAGCTTCAATGCACATTGGCATAAATTCTACAAGTGTCTGGAACTCTAGTGGAGGCAAGTGACACCATTCTCCCACAAGAAATTTCATAATTTGGTGTTTTGTTGAGGTGGAGGAAAACGCTGTCTCAGGCACCTCTCCAGAATCTCGCATAAGTGTTCAATTGGGTTGAGATCTGGTGACTGAGACAGCAATGGCATATGGTTTACATAGTTTTCATGCTCATCAAACCATTCAGTGAACTCTCGTCCTATGTGGGCATAGACATGGTAGCCAAAATAATGGCCTGCCAAGCATTTTTATAAATGACCCTCAGCATGATGGGATGTCAACTTCTTAATTAACTCGGGAACCACACCTATGTGGAAGCACCTACTTTCAATATACTTTATATCCTTCATTTACTTAAATGTTTCCATTATTTTAGCAGTTACCTGTATGTCAATATGTCACAGAGGGGTGGGGAAATAGGAGAAAGTGTAGTTAGTCTCCAAGAGGGACAATGCCTTATACAATAATACTGTATCACATCTGTAGGAGCAATTAAAGCAAATAACACATAAAGCTCTTGTATTTCTTGGATGTTTTTCATTTATATGAAATACATTCAATGTTTAAAAAGTATGTATTCATAAACTCTGTTGCAGTATTTTCAAAGTGAAAATTAACCGTTGGCCATTGACTGAGTTTAGATCAAAATAGATCCAACAACGGTTTGATTTTCAGCCTGAGAACACCCTTCATCCAGTTAGTCTTTCAGAGAAAGAAGTGACCAAACAGAAGCGCTCTGGTGTGGTGTGGCTGAGGCCGGGTGGCCAAAGGGGGCGGTCCCCCCGAGCAGGCCACTGTGGTGAGAGTGAGGCGCCATAGACAGGGGCTGGTGACCCACTGAGAAGAGAGAAAACATTCAGTGGCCCTGTCTGACACGAGGGGTCAGGGGTTCAGCCCCAGCCACTGTAGGAAGCTTAGAAGGCAGGGCCCTCTTCCCGCTCCCCCCAGCGCCATCATTTTGAAGCCGGAGCAGCTGGCAGGTGTCAGGAGTTACAAAGGGCCATCTGTGCA
The DNA here is from genome assembly GCF_901001165.1 of Salmo trutta. Taxonomy (NCBI): domain Eukaryota; kingdom Metazoa; phylum Chordata; class Actinopteri; order Salmoniformes; family Salmonidae; genus Salmo; species Salmo trutta. Next base: position 13,336,164 of record NC_042974.1, read on the forward strand.
GAGAGAACTGTCCTAACCATTCCTTCGCTCGCTACTTCATTAAACTTTCCACTTCATAAACCCAATCGGGCCAGCTCGCTGTCGCTGGCCAGCGTGTGGGCCACGCTCCCCAACTTTTTTTCCCAGGACTCACTCGGTCAGTCCACATTGCCAACTATAAACAAGTGACAAGCTGCTTTTCCCCATCCTGAGCTGTTTTCTCTATTTGGCCAGTAGGAATAAAAACAAAACAACTTTTATTGGCAAGCTCGAGAGATGGAATTTTAAGATCAAAATAAATCATTTTTGATATGAAGAAAACAAGTTGGAACTGTGTGTACTGAAGAGACTTTGCAAATATAGCTGCGAGCAGCAATGCACGGGGTTCACAGGGTGACAGAAAGGACACAATTAGTTGGATAACAAAACCAGCAGTGAAAGTGTTTATCTCTTAATACCCCAAGGATGATGCAAGTGAAGTTTAGTCTAACCCTGCGCAAGTACTTCCAGTTCACGTTTTCTAATACGGCAGCAATAGTGCACATAATAATCCCAATATTTAGTTTCAGTTATAATTATAATTTCTTTATCTTAGAAAATACCCTTCTTTCACAGCTCTTTCATATTGGACAATGCCAACATAATACAAATATTTCACAATATTTGTTCATCTGTTTGTGTATATGATTTAAATCCCAGTTGGTACACTCCACATTAGCGTTCCAAAATACTTCAATACACTCTCACAGATGTAATACGGTAGGATTTCCGATTTATAATTTTCCTGAATAAAAGATCCACTTTTCACTACAACAATATGTGATTATACAGATATACTAATCACAATATTTCACATTGTTTCTCTGCATAAATCTAATATTAATTTGCATGAGACAAAGTCAACTTGATAAATGGTCATTGCTCTAGTATCCTATGGTGCCAATGACATCTATAGAAGCACCAACTGTTCTGGTGCAGCCACCTAAGGTTGCAGTTACTTTATATTCCCTCAGCTTCTAAGGACATATACAAAAGGTTTACATACAAAATTTCATGGCCCCATATCAATCGGTTCAGTTCTTACAGCCCTGGAGTGATATGGTGCCATCTAGTGATGTAGCTTGGCCGTCTTTGAATGCAGCAACTAATCATCCTCAAATTCATTAGAGGCTAATTCATTGAGTCTATATACCAAATCTGGAATCCATTTTATTTATGGTTCATGAGAAGAATTTTTTTGCATTTTTTAGCATTTGTGCTAACGTGCATCTATAGGTACAGTGCGGCCATATTTGAATGCAGCAACTATTTTGAGAAGATTATTTTTAGCATTAGCGTAACATATGCAAAGATTGAGTTGTTAATAGTCTCTTTGTTTTTTGAGTTATCAATACCTAATTCAGTGTTTGTTCATCTTAGGGATGTCCATGATAGCGATGACAAGTTTCAAGTTGACAAGTTTCAAGTTCAAGGGGATTTACAAGGGGCAGGTGGACATGTAAAATCTTATAACTTTTTGGTCAATAACGCCATCTATTGACCCTTAGCTTTTCTCAAACTATGTTTAGACATGTCCTTTGGCCCTACATTCTGAATTTGGTGTAATTTGGTCCTATGGTTCATGAGAAGAATATTATTTAAACTATTTATTGCCATTTTAGCATATTAGCATATGTGCTAATATGCATCTACTGGTATAGTGTGGCCATCTTTGAATGCATCAATGTCATTTTCTCAAACTCTTTAGGGACTATTGTGATGAGTCCAGAGCGTCTGCTAAATGACTTAAATGTAAATGTTTTAGGCAGTGAGAATAAGATTTTGTATGATTATTTTAAGCATTAGCATTACATAGTCCAAAAAGTGAATTGTTAATAGTTTCCTTTTTTAAAGATATCAATGCCAAACTTAGCATGGTTTTGATGACCCAAAAACGTTTCACGTTGATAGGCTATTGTGGAGTTGATTTACAAATTATTTGAATGGACTTTTAAAATCTGATTTCCTTATTTATCAATAACTCAGCAATTTATTAACTAATCCCTTAACTGTACCATGGGCCAACATACAACATTTTTGGTGTTATTTGGACTTAGGGTTCATGAGAATACGTTTTTCAAAGGTTTTCCAAAATGTCCAAGATGGAGGAAAATCTATCCTGATGAACCTTATGGGCCCTTAAGGCAAATTCGTTCCGCATGAGGAAAGACATCTACATACAAAGTTTCAAGTCTCTAGGTCAAACGGGCGGGAGAAAATAGGGTTTAAGTGAGGCTGCTTATAACAGCGCCACCGGTAGGCCAATCGGTGCCATTCTTTTTTACAAAGTTACTCATGGTGCTCTATTTTCGGCTCGAGTTAAGGCAGCGCTAGTGTCAAACACACGTTAGTTTGCAATTCTGTCATGTAAAAACTGGCTCGCTGGCATTTTCCAGCCCTAATGCCAGGTTCAGCAATTTACCTTTCTAACAGCAGCACGCTTGCACCCAGATGGGAGGGGTGGATATATTTGTGTCGTGTCCTTAAAAACAAGATCAAAAGTGTAATTTCAGGCAGTGCAGGTAGGGATATTTAAGACCAACCAAAAGCTGGTTTTAGCAGTAATGCAGCTGGTTATGAAATGAATTTTGACACCAGAAACACAGCCTATACAGCCATGACGCACAATGCCCATGTAACAATATATGATTTGGTGCCTGTATACTTTGTATTTAGAAATATAAAACACTGTTTTTCCCCCATTTTGTTTTATTTGATTAAAAAACAAGCATAGCCTCCTCCTCTCAATGAACTATGTTTTCTTTTTGTTCTGCACAATGTAAACAAGTAGGCTAGTCAAGACCAACAATAAAGTGTTTGGCTCGTGAGACCGCTTGGAAATATATCTTAATCACCAACGCTTTATTAAAATGTCAAGTTTGATAGGAGCAAAACAGTGAGCTAACATTCCCTTTTTATCCATGTATTGTAGTCAGGCCTACATTATATTAGCCAGTCGTTGGATGTGCATAAAACCCCCTCCATGATGTAGGCTAAACGTGTCCATGCCCATTATGAAACAAGAGAAACAAAACTTATTAGACACAGCCATTTTATATATACTGCTCAAAAAAATAAAGGGAATGCTTAAACAACACAATGTAACTCCAAGTGAATCACACTTCTGTGAAATCAAACTGTCCACTTAGGAAGCAACACTGATTGACAATAAATTTCACATGCTGTTGTGTAAATGGAATAGACAACAGGTGGAAATTATAGGCAATAAGCAAGACACCCCCAATAAAGGAGTGGTTCTGCAGGTGGAGACCACAGACCACTTCTCAGTTCCTATGCTTCCTGGCTGATGTTTTGGTCACTTTTGAATGCTGGCGGTGCTTTCACTCTAGTGGTAGCATGAGATGGAGTCTACAACCCACACAAGTGGCTCAGGTAGTGCAGCTCATCCAGGATGGCACATCAATACGAGCTGTGGCAAGAAGGTTTGCTGTGTCTGTCAGCGTAGTGTCCAGAGCATGGAGGCGCTACCAGGAGACAGGCCAGTACATCAGGAGACGTGGAGGAGGCCGTAGGAGGGCAACAACCCAGCAGCAGGACCGCTACCTCCACCTTTGTGCAAGGAGGAGCAGGAGGAGCACTGCCAGAGCCCTGCAAAATGACCTCCAGCAGGCCACAAATGTTCATGTGTCTGCTCAAACGGTCAGAAACAGACTCCATGAGGGTGGTATGAGGGCCCGACGTCCACAGGTGGGGGTTGTGCTTACAGCCCAACACCGTGCAGGACGTTTGGCATTTGCCAGAGAACACCAACATTGGCAAATTCGCCACTGGCGCCCTGTGCTTTTCACAGATGAAAGCAGGTTCACACTGAGCACGTGACAGATGTGACAGAGTCTGGAGACGCCGTGGAGAACGTTCTGCTGCCTGCAACATCCTCCAGCATGACCGGTTTGGCGGTGGGTCAGTCATGGTGTGGGGTGGCATTTCTTTGGAGGGATGCTCGCCAGAGGTAGCCTGACTGCCATTAGGTACCGAGATGAGATCCTCAGACCCCTTGTGAGACCATATGCTGGTGCGGTTGGCCCTGGGTTCCTCCTAATGCAAGACAATGCTAGACCTCATGTGGCTGGAGTGTGTCAGCAGTTCCTGCAAGAGGAAGGCATTGATGCTATGGACTGGCCCGCCCGTTCCCCAGACCTGAATCCAATTGAACACATTTGGGACATCATGTCTCACTCCATCCACCAACGCCACGTTGCACCACAGACTGTCCAGGAGTTGGCAGATGCTTTAGTCCAGGTCTGGGAGGAGATCCCTCAGGAGACCATCCGCCACCTCATCAGGAGCATGCCCAGGCGTTGTAGGGAGGTCATACAGGCACGTGGAGGCCACACACACTACTGAGCCTCATTTTGACTTGTTTTAAGGACATTACATCAAAGTTGGATCAGCCTGTAGTGTGGTTTTCCACTTTAATTTTGAGTGTGACTCCAAATCCAGACCTCCATGGGTTGATAAATGGGATTTCCATTGATTATTTTTGTGTGATTTTGTTGTCAGCACATTCAACTATGTAAAGAAAAAAGTATTTAATAAGATTATTTCTTTCATTCAGATCTAGGATGTGTTATTTTAGTGTTCCCTTTATTTTTTTGAGCAGTGTATATTGTATTGTAATTTGCACTGTACTATGTATTAGACCTACAGTAGATAATGTGTATGTACTCATACTGCTTGGTGGTGCGACCATCGCTCAGGGTGGTGTGCTGCCCAACATCCAGGCAGTGCTGCTCCCCAAGAAGACTGAGAAGGCCGTTAAAGCCAAGTAAATTCGCTACTGCGGCTTCAACTTGACTACTCAACCGCCAAGTAGTCAACTAAAATGGCGCAGGAGCAGAAGGCAAACGTTTTACGTGCCCCCAACTGATTGTGTTTTTTGTTTGTTTGTCTACGTTGTCTGTAACTTATTTTTTTACTCATTTTGTACATAATGTTGCCCCTACCATTTCTTATGACTGAAAATAACTTCAAGACATAAGGACTGCGATTACTCACCACAGACTAGCAGAATACTTTTTCTTCTTTCACGACTCTGACGAGCCCGAGGCGGAGGATATACGGCTCCCTCAGGAACAGGCCCCGAGCCCCATGATCTGCGTGAAGAGGAGACGGAGAAAGAGAGGCTAGAGAGCGGGCTGCCTGCTGAGATTTCTAAGGCGATCAAATAAACCCCCAATTCCCTCAATTCTTTTAGCAAATGTGCAATCTTTGGACAATAAAATCGACTAGTTACATGGAAGATTAAACTAACAACGGGACATTAAACATCTTATGCTTCACTGAGTCGTGGCTGAACGACGACAACATCAACATACAGCTGGCTGGTTTTACGATGTACCGGCAGGATAGAACAGCGGCGTCTGGTAAGACAAGGGGCGGCGGTCTATGTATTTTTGTAAACAACAGCTGGTGCACGATATCTAAGAAAGTCTCGAGCTATTGCTCGCCTGAGGTAGAGTTTTTCATGATAAGCTGCCTGTAGTGTGGTTTTCACACTACCTACTGAGAGAGTTTTCATCTGTATACTTTGTAGCTGTTTACATACCCCCACGGTCAGAGGCTGGCACTAAGATAGCATTGAATGAGCTGTATTCCGCCATAAGCAAACAAGAAAACGCTCACCCAGAGGCGGCGCTCCTAGTAGCCGGGGACTTTAATGCAGGGAAACTTAAATCAGTTTTACCAAATTTCTATCAGCATGTTAAATGTGCAACCAGAGGGAAAAGAACACTGGACCACTTATACTCCCCACACAGAGACGCATACAAAGCTCGCCCTCCATTTGGCAAATCTGACCATAATTCCATCCTCCTGATTCCTGCTTAAAAGCAAAAATTAAAGCAGGAAGCTCCAGTGACTAGATCAATAAAAAAAAGTGGTCAGATGACGCAGATGCTAAGCTACAGGACTGTTTTGCTAGCACAGAATGGAATATGTTCTTGGATTCCTCCAATGGCATTGAGGAATACATCACATCGGTCATTGGCTTCATCAATAAGTGCATCAATGACGTCATCCCCACAGTGACAATACGTACCCCAACCAGAAGCCATGGATAACAGGCAGCATCCGCACTGAGCTAAAGGCTAGAGCTGCCTCTTTCAAGGTGCGGGACTCTAACCCGGAAGCTTATAAGAAATCCCGCTATGCCCTCCGACGAACCATAAAACAGGCACGCTTGCGCTCAGATGGGAGGGGTGGATATATTTGTGTCGTGTCCTTAAAAACAAGATCAAAAGTGTAATTTCAGGCAGTGCAGGTAGGGATAAACATCAATACAGGACTAAGATCGAGTTGTACTACACCGGCTCTGACACTCGTTGGATGTGGCACGGCTTGCAAACCATTACAGAATACAAAAGGGAAGCACAGCCGAGAGCTGCCCTGTGACACGAGCCTACCAGACGAGCTAAACTACTTCTATGCTCGCTTTGTGGCAAATAACACTGAATCATGCATGAGAGCACCAGCTGTACCAGAAGACTGTGTGATCACGCTCTCCGCAGCCGATGTGAGTAAGACCTTTAGACAGGGCAACATTCACAAGACCGCAGGGCCAGACGGATTACCAGGACGTGTACTGCGAGCATGCGCCGACCAACTAGCAAGTGACATTTTCAACCTCTCCCTGTCCGGGTCTGTAATACCAACATGTTTTAAGCAGAGCACCATAGTGCCTGTGCCCAAGAACATTAAGGTAATCTGCCTATATGACTACCGACCCATAGCACTCACGTCTGTAGCCATGAAGTGCTTTGAAAGGCTGGTCATGGCTCACATCAACACCATCATCCCAGAAACCCTAGACCCACTCAAATTTGCATTCTGCCTCAACAGATCCACAGATGATGCAGTCTCTATTGCGCTCTACTGTTAGATTTCATTGCAGCCTTTGATATTATTGACCATAACCTGTTGTTGTTGAAAAAACTTAAGTGCTATGGCTTTTCAACCTCTGCCATATCTTGGATTGAGAGCTATCTATCTAATTGAACTCAGAGGGTTTTCTAACGTCTCTAATGTCAAACATGTAAAGTGTGGTGTACCTCAGGGCAGCTCTAAATCCAGAACAAATTCAAGGAAACATACAGTATTATATATAGCCATTATTGCATGGAACTTCCTTCCATCTCATATTGCTCAAATTAACAGCAAACTTGGTTTCAAAAAACAGATGAAGGAACACCTCGCGGCACAACGCCTCTCCCCTATTTGACCTAGATAGTTTGTGTGTATGCATTGATATGTAGGCTACATGTGCCTTTTAAAAATGTATGTAGTTCTGTCCTTGAGCTGTTCTTGTCTAGTGATGTAAATGTCATTCTGTATTATGTTTCATGTTTTGTGTGGACCCCAAGAAGAGTAGCTGCTGCTTTTGCAACAGCTAATGGGGATCCTAATAAAATACCAAATACTCCACACTGCCCTTTCCCACCTGGACGAAAGGAACACCTATGTGAGAATGCTATTCATTGACTGCAGCTCAGCGTTCAATACCATTGTGCCCTCAAAGCTTATCAATAAGCTAAGGACCTGGGACTAAACACCTTCCTCTGCAACTGGATCCTGGACTTCTTGAAGGGCCGCCCCCAGGTGGTAAAGGTAGGTAACAACACATCCGCCACGCTGATCCTCAACACAGACTCCCTCAGGGGTGCTTGCTCAACCCTCTCCTGTACTCTCTGTTCACTCATGACTGCATGGCCAGGCACGACTCCAGCACCATCATTAAATCTGCCGATGACACAACAGTGGTAGGCCTGATCACCGACAACAACGAGACCTGGCCGTGTGGTGCCAGGACAACAATCTCTCCCTCAATGTGATCAAGACAAAGGAGATGATTGTGGTCTACAGGAAAAAGAGGACCAAGCACACCCCCATTCTCATCAACGGGACTGCAGTGGAGCAGGTTGAGAGCTTCAAGTTCCTTGGTGTCCGCATCACCAACAAACTAACATGGTCCAAACACACCAAGACAGTCGTGAAGAGGGCACGAAAAAACCTATTCCCCCTCAGAAGACTGAAAAGACTTCGGATGGGACCTCAGATCCTCAAAAGGTTCTACAGCTGCACCATCGAGAGCATCCTGACTGGTTGCATCACTGCCTGGTATGGCAACTGCTCGGCCTCCGACCGCAAGGCACTACAGAGGGTAGTACAAATGGCCCAGTACATTACTGGGGCCAAGCTTCCTGCCATCCAGGACCTCTATACCAGGTGGTGTCAGAGGAAGGCCCTAAAAATTGTCAGACTTCAGCCACCCTAGTCATAGACTGTTCTCTCTGCTACCGCACGGCAAGCGGTACCGGAGCACCAAGTCTAGGTCCAAGAGGCTTCTAAACAGCTTCTACCCCCAAGCCATAAGACTCCTGAACACCTAATCAAATGGCTACCCAGACTATTTGCATTTCCCCCCTCCCCACACCACTGCCACTGTTGTCATCTATGCATAGTCACTTTAATAACTCTACCAACATGTACATACTACCTCAACTAACCGGTGCCCCCGCACACGGACTCTGTACCGGCACCCCCCTGTATATAGTTTCATTTTTTACTGCTGCTCTTTAGTAACATGTTACTTTTATCTCTTATTCTTATCTGTATTTTATTTGAAACTGCACTGTTGGTTAGGGCCATTTAGTCAATGTGCGTAGGTACAGGTTAGTCGAGGTAATTTGTACATGTAGGTAGGGGTAAAGTGACTATCCATAAATAATAAACAGCGAGGAGCAACAGTGTAAAAGCAAACGGGTGGCCATTTAATGAATTGTTCAGCAGTCTTATGGCTTGCGGATTGAAGCTGTTAAGGAGCCTTTTGGACCTAGACTTGGCGCTCCAGTACCGCTTGGCGTGCAGTAGCAGAGAGAACAGTCTATGACTTGGCTGATTGAAGTCTGACAATTTTTTGTCCTTCCTCTGACACCGCCTAGTATATTCAGTGCCTTCTGAAAGTATTCAGACCCCTTGACTTTTTCCCCATTTTGTTACGTTACAACCTTATACTAAAATGTATTAAATTAAACATTTTCCTCAGCAATCAGCACACAATACCCCATAATGACAAAGCGAAAACAGGTTATAAGAAATTTGGGCAAATTTATACAAAATTTAAGCATAAATTCCTTATTAACTTAAGTATTCAGACCCTTTGTTATGACACTCAAAATTGAGCTCAGGTGCATCCTGTTTCCATTGATCATGTTTCTACAACTTGATTGGAGTCCACCTTTGGTAAATTCAATTGAATGGACATGATTTGGAAAAACACACACTTGTCTATATGAGGTCCCACAGTTGAAAGTACGTCAGAGCAAAAGACAAGCCATGAGGTCGAACGAATTGTCCGTAGAGCTCCGAGACAGGAATGTGTCGAGGCACAGATCTGGGCAAGGGTACCAAAAAAGTAATGCCGCATTGAAGGTCCACAAGAACACTGTGGCCTCCATCATTCTTAAATGGAAGAAGTTTGGAACCACCAAGACTCTTCCTAGAGCTGGCTGCCCAGCCAAACTGAGCAATTGGTGGAAAAGGGCCTTGGTCAGGGAGGTGACCAAGAACCCAATGGTCACTCTGACAGAGCTCTAGAGTTATTCTGTGGAGATGGGAGAACCTTTCAGAAGACAACCATCTCTGCAGCACTCCACCAGTCATGCATTTATGGTAGAGTGGCCAGAAGGAAGCCACTCAGTAAAAGGCACGCTTGGAGTTTACCAAAAGGCACCTAAAGACTCTCAGACCATGAGAAACAAGATTCTCTGGTCTGATGAAACCAATAACTCTTTACCCTGAATTTCAAACGCCATGTCTGGAAGAAACCTGGCACCATCCCTACATTGAAGAATGGTGACAACGCAGGAGTGGCTTCGGGACAAGTCTCTGAATGTCCTTGAGTGGCACAGCCAGAGCTCAGACTTGAACCCGATTGAACATCTCTGGAGAGACCTGAACAGAGCTTGAGAGGATCTGCGGAGAAGAATGGAAGAAACTCCCCAAAATACAGGTATGTCAAGCTTGTAGCGTCATACCCAAGAAGACTAGATGCTGTAATTGCTGCCAAAGGTGCTTCAACAAAGTACTGAGTAAAGGGTCTGAATACTTGTAAAATGTCAATGTCTAAAAATGTCTAAACCTGTTTTTGCTTTGTCATTATGGGGTATTGTGATGTACTGGGCCGTACGCGCTACCCTCTGCAGTGCATTACGATCGGATGCCAAGCAGTTGCCATACCAGGTGGTCAGGATGCTCTCGATGGTGCAGCTGTAGAGCTTTTTATTTTAATATATAATTTTTTTTTACTCACGGTTTCTCCCCAAATTCAGGATATCCAATTGGTAGTTACAGTCTTGTCCCATCGCTGCAACTCCCTTACGGACTCGGGAGAGGCGAAGGTTGAGAGCCATGCATCCTTCGAAACACGACCCTGCCAAGCTGCACCTCTTCTTGACACACTGCTCGCTTAACCCGGAAGCCAGCCGCACCAATGTGTTGGAGGAAACATCATACAACTGGAGACCGTGTCACCATGCATGCGCCTAGCCCGCCACAGCAGTTGCTAGAGCGTAATGGGACAAGAACATCCCGGCTGGTCAAACCCTCCCCTAGCCCGGACGATGCTGGGACAATTTTGCGTCGCTTCTTTGGTCTCCCGGTCGTGGCCGGCTGCGTCACAGCCCAGAATCAAACCCAGATTTGTAGTGACGCCACAAGCACTGTGATGCAGTGCCTTAGACCGCTGCACCACTCAAGAGGCCCAGCTGTAGAACGTTTTGAGTATCTGGGGACCCATGCCAAATCTTTTCAGTCTCCTAAGGGGGAAAAGGCATTGTCGTGCCCTCTTCACAACTTTCTTGGTGTGTTTGGACCATGATAGTTTGTTGGTGATGTGGACACCAAGGAACTTGAAACTATCGACCCACTTCACTACAGCCCTGTCGATGTGAATGGGGGCTTGTTTGGCCCTCCTTTTCCTGTAGTCCACGATCATCTCCTTTGTCTTTCTCACGTTGAGGGAGAGGTTGTTGTCCTGGCACCGTTGTGTTGTCAGCAAACTTAATGATGGTGTCGAAGTTGTGCTTGGCCCCGCAGTTGTGGATGAACAGGGAGTACAGCAGGGGATAAGCACTCATCCCTGAGGGGCCCTGTGTTGAGGATCAGCGTGGCAGAAGTGTTGTTGCCTACCCTTACCCCCTCGGGGTGGCCCATCAGGAAGTCCAGAATCCAGTTGCAGAGGGAGGTGTTTAGTAGATTTGTGGGCACTATGGTGTTGAACGCTGAGCTGTAGTCAATGAACAGCATTCTCACATATGTGTTCCTTTTGTCCAGCTGGGAAAATGCAGTATGGAGTGCGATTAAGATTGCGTCATCTGTGGATCTGTTGGGGAATTGGAGTGGGTCTAGGGTTTCTGGGATGATGGTGTTGATGTGAGCCTTTCAAAGCACTTCATGGCTACCGATGTGAGTGATATGGGGCAGTAGTCATTTAGGCAGGTTACCTTCTCTTTCTTGGGCACAGGGACTATGGTGGTCTGCTTGAAACATGTAGATATTACAGACTTGGCCAGGGAGAGGCTGAAAATGTCAGTGAAGACACTTTCCTGGTAATCCGTCTGGCCCCGCGGCCTTGTGAATTTTGACCTGTTTAAAGGTCTTGCTGACTTTGGCTACAGAGAGCATAATCACACAGTCTTCTGGAACAGCTGGTGCTCTCATGCATGCTTCAATGTTGCTTGCCTCGAAGCGTGCATAAAAGTCTCAAACGGAGCTCATCCAGTTTATTTTATGGTGATTGAATGTTGACCAATAGAACGGATGGTAGAGGCGAGTTACCCACTCGCAGACAAATTCTCACAAGGCACCCTGATCTGCGCCCCCTCCATAGTCTGCGTTGTTTTAATATTATATGCCCACGGGAAGCAATTATGGTGCCTGTAAGTGTATTTAGACACAGCATATTTTAAACAAGTTGTTGTTTTGTTTAGAATTTGATTGTAATTATTTGCTCTCTTTTTAGGCCTTATCAATAATGAATTTAAATCACAGACAGTGTCACCAGAAAAGCACCCCCAAACCATAATTCCTCCTCCTCCATGCTTTACGGTGGGAAATACACATGTGGAGATCATCCGTTCACCTACTCTGCGTCTCACAAAGACATGTCGGTTGGAACCAAAAATCTTCAATTTGGACTCCAGACCAAAGGACAAATTTCCACCGTTCTAATGTCCATTGCTCATGTTTCTTGGCCCAAGCAAGTCTCTTCTTATTATTGGTGTCCTTTAGTAGTTGTTTCTTTCCAGCAATTGGACCATAAAGGCCTGATTCACGTCGTCTCCTCTGTACAGTTGATGTTGAGATGTGTCTGTTACTTGAACTCTGTGAAGCATTTATTTGGGCTGCAATTTCTGAGGCTGGTAACTCTAATGAACTTATCCTCTGCATCAGAGATAACTCTGGGTCTTCCATTCCTGTGGCGGTCCTCATGAGAGCCAGTTTCATCATAGCACTTTTGTTTTTTGCAACTGCACTTGAAGAAACTTGAAAAGTATTGACTGACCTTGCCTTAAAGTAATGATGGACTGTCGTTTCTCTTTGCTTATTTGAGCTGTTAGGTTTGTTAAAATAGAGCCCATGGCCTCTAGTTTCTGTGTGCCAAATTATATATATTTATTTACCAATCTATTCTGGAGTTACATGTCAAGAAAATAAATCCAAGAATAACAATAGCTTTTACAGCTTTGCTTTGAACCCCCTAATTACATCAAAGACTTCAGTTGCATTGGATATACAGTATATTTAAGAAACTACATGATGCAATTTGTCTTAGAAATTCTATGGCTCTATCTATTATATGGCGTCATCTTTCTGTTTTAAAAATGTGGAACTAAAGTGTATGTTCTGTTATGCACCTTAATTACCAGATGTATTTAGAACCCTAAAATGTCTGTTTAGAAAAAGTGGAGAAGATATGTGTATGAACAAGTATAGACTTTGATATCATTTTGGGTTAGTTAAATACCTATACACCTGGTGGTGGTCAGTGTGGCTTAAAACTAATGACAAGACAGAATGGAGGAGAGGGTGCAGGCAGTGATTTGGAACAGGGCCCCCAGACAGTGAGTCCAACATTGTTCCCTGGTGTTGAAACAGTTAAGTTGGTAACAAGCGTGGCGGTTGGAAAGGATTGGCTCAGGATATGAGAGGGAAATGGCCTGAGTAAGGAAAGACTCGTTCTCAACTCGCTCAAATAGGAAATGGGCACTGATTCCAAGGAAATGGTCTGTGTTCCTGACTAATCATTTGGGCAGGCCTTCTACTGTGATCCAGCCTCTTCCTCCAGCAGTGCTGTCTGTGTGTCTATCTGTCTATTTGGACAGCACTGTGGAGCAGGGGCAGGGGGCAGGAACAATATAGGTCACAGAGGAGAGGAGGGGGCAGGAACAGCACAGGTCACAGGGGAGAGAAGAGGAGGGGCAGGAGCAGCACAGGTCACAGACGAGAGGAGGACATGAGAGAGGAGAGGAGGGGGCAGGAACAGCACAGGTCACAGATGAGAGGAGGAGAGGAGAGAGGAGAGGAGGGGGCAGGAACAGCACAGGTCAGATCGGAGAGGGCAGGAACAGCACAGGTCACAGAGGAGAGTAGAGTAGAGGAGAGGGCAGGAACAGCACAGGTCACAGAGGAGAGGAGAGAGGAGGGGAGGAGAGGGCAGGAACAGGTCACAGAGGAGAGGAGAGGAGAGGAGAGAGCAGGAACAGCACAGGTCACAGAGGAGAGTGGAGGGCAGGAACAGCACAGGTCACAGAGGAGAGGAGAGTAGAGTAGAAGAGAGAGGAGAGGGCAGGAACAGCACAGGTCACAGAGGAGAGTAGAGTAGAAGAGAGAGGAGAGGGCAGGAACAGCACAGGTCACAGAGGAGAGGAGAGTAGAAGAGAGAGGAGAGTGCAGGAACAGCACAGGTCACAGAGTAGAGTAGAAGAGAGAGGAGAGGGCAGGAACAGCACAGGTCACAGAGGAGAGTAGAGTAGAAGAGAGAGGAGAGGGCAGGAACAGCACAGGTCACAGAGGAGAGGAGAGGGCAGGAACAGCACAGGTCACAGAGGAGAGGAGAGTAGAAGAGAGAGGAGAGTGCAGGAACAGCACAGGTCACAGAGGAGAGTAGAAGAGAGACGAGAGGGCAGGAACAGCACAGGTCACAGAGGAGAGGAGAGTAGAAGAGAGAGGAGAGGGCAGGAACAGCACAGGTCACAGAGGAGAGTAGAGTAGAAGAGAGAGGAGAGGGCAGGAACAGCACAGGTCACAGAGGAGAGGAGAGGGCAGGAACAGCACAGGTCACAAAGGAGAGGAAAGGAGTCCACTATTGTGTGCAGGAATATCTTTGGCAAGGCTGTTAGGACATGACATGTGTCATGTGGAAGAAGGGATCCCATTGCTTACAGAGTTCCATATTAGGCTATGGTTTATCACCGCCTCATATCTTAGCTTTCAACAATTGAAATAATACAGGTAGCCTACTGGAACACCATTTGCTGCACTAACTGTCTGCTGGATGTGACAAGCGCAGAATGAGTTGAGCAGTAGGTGCATCTTTTAACCCCAACATGGTTAGTTGATGATGTGTCTATGTAATCACCATGTCACCATGACATCTAGGGTCACTACATCAAATGAGTAATAACGAGAGATTGAGGCGCACACTTAAAGATGCATTCTCAAACTTTTGTATAATTTCTGCCAGTAGTTTTGAAAGTAGTGGTCACGAGCCAAAAGTGGTCCCCATTTTATGTGTACTATGTCATCCTTTTCGTATGATATCCTACATCAATGATAGGCTCGTATGATATGCTACATCCATGATATGCTCGTATGATATGCTACATACATGATAGGCTCGTATAATATGCTACATCCATGATATGCTCGTATGATATGCTACATTCATGAAATGCTCGTATAATATGCTACATCCATGATAGGCTCGTATGATATGCTACATACATGATAGGCTCGTATGATATGCTACATACATGATAGGCTCGTATGATATGCTACATACATGATAGGCTCGTATGATATGCTACATACATGAAAGGCTCGTATGATATGCTACATACATGATAGGCTCGTATGATATGCTACATCCATGATAGGCTCGTATGATATGCTACATACACTGTACATGATATGCTCGTATGATATGCTACCAATCCAATTTGTACTACATGTTAATAATATCCTGGTAATATCCTGGAGTGCATCTTTAAACCCTATAGAGTAAGAATTGGAGTGCATCTTTAAACCCTATAGAGTAAGAACTGGAGTGAATCTTTAAACCCTATAGAGTAAGAACTGGAGTGCATCTTTAACCCCTATAGAGTAAGAACTGGAGTGCATCTTTAACCCCTATAGAGTAAGAACTGGAGTGCATCTTTAACCTCTATAGGGTAAGAACTGGAGTGCATCTTTAACCCCTATAGAGTAAGAACTGGAGTGCATCTTTAACCCCTATAGAGTAAGAACTGGAGTGCATCTTTAACCCCTATAGAGTAAGAACTGGAGTTCATCTTTAAACCCTATAGAGTAAGAACTGGAGTGCATCTTTAACCCCTATAGAGTAAGAACTGGAGTGCATCTTTAACCTCTATAGAGTAAGAACTGGAGTGCATCTTTAACCCCTATAGAGTAAGAACTGGAGTGCATCTTTAACCCCTATAGGGTAAGAACTGGAGTGCATCTTTAACCCCTATAGGGTAAGAACTGGAGTGCATCTTTAACCCTATAGAGTAAGAACTGGAGTTCATCTTTAAACCCTATAGAGTAAGAACTGGAGTGCATCTTTAACCCCTATAGAGTAAGAACTGGAGTGCATCTTTAACCCTATAGAGTAAGAACTGGAGTGCATCTTTAACCCTATAGAGTAAGAACTGGAGTGCATCTTTAACCCCTATAGAGTAAGAACTGGAGTGAATCTTTAAACCCTATAGAGTAAGAACTGGAGTGCATCTTTAACCCTATAGAGTAAGAACTGGAGTGCATCTTTAGCTCTATAGCGTAAGGCACAAACTCACGATTTCTTCACATAACCCACTGTTCCCCAGGCGTTGAAGACATGGATGTCGATTATGGCAGACCCCCGCACCGCTCTGATTCAGAGGGGTTGGGTTTAATGCAGAAGACACATTTCAGTTGAATGCATTCAGTTGTACAACTGACATTTCCCTTAACTGAATTCATGTAATCACAGTTAAAGACACTAAGTGTATCCATGTAATCACCGTTATAAACAAATGAATTAATGTATGAGTGCAAGCACACTACAGTCATACGTCTTCCTGTCATTCCCAGAGATACCAGCACTGGGGACCAGGGGGGCTGGGGAATGTGTGGGTTGGCTGTGAGGTCGGCTGTAGGAGCCCTTCCACTCTGTCACCCTCCTCAGGGACAGAAAGAAACGCCCTGCAGGTAGACCCGGTCCAGGGAACTGCCTTGCTCAGGGGCAGAATGACCGATTTTTACCTCGTCAGCTCGGGGATTCGATCCAGCAACCTTTCAGTTACTGATTAGGGTGTATAAAGGTGATTACATGAATTCAGTTAGGGTTTATAACGGTGATTACATGAATTCAGTTAGGGTTTATAACGGTGATTACATGAATTCAGTTAGGGTTTATAACGGTGATTACATTAATTCAGTTAGGGTTTATAACGGTGATTACATTAATTCAGTTAGGGTTTATAATGGTGATTGCATGAATTCACTTAGTGTTTATAACGGTGAGTACATACATTTATTTAGTGTTTATAATGGTGATTACATACATTTATTTAGTGTTTATAATGGTGATTGCATGAATTCACTTAGTGTTTATAATGGTGATTACATACATTTATTTAGTGTTTATAATGGTGATTGCATGAATTCACTTAGTGTTTATAATGGTGATTACATACATTTATTTAGTGTTTATAATGGTGATTACATACATTTATTTAGTGTTTATAATGGTGATTACATGAATTCACTTAGTGTTTATAATGGGGACAAACAAAGGCAAATCCTTTCAGAACTTACTGGCAGGTTTTTGGAAATGATCATGTCCATAAACTACATGAACTTTGAACTTTGATACTTAATATGTGCTTTATGAGATTAAGGGAAACAAATGTATGTAATGTTCCAGTTTATTTACTCCTGCTGTATATCAATATGACATGCTTGAGTATGATAAATGGGTTTAGATTAGAGTCCATTTTCACACTACTCTGCATTAGTGTCTCACTGTATTCTTGTCAGGCGACTTATAAAACAAATGAATGATGATGACCTTGAACAGGACTTCCTGACTCAGTCAGTAAATATTGGCAAGAGTGCCTTATCCTCATCCTCATAGCTCAGCTCTAGCAGAAAGGAAAATACAAAAATACAATACAACACTTTCACTGGTCTCTTTTTAATTAAGAACGTTATACTTTTGGAATTTATGTTTTGTCTCTGAAACAGAACAGTATTCTATTTGTTGGACAACATTTTTTTTTATTCCGGTTGACTTCTTCCATGAAATGCACTTTTACTATATCCTGTGCTGTCAAAGAGGTGAAAGTGAGCGCCATTTGTCTGTCTCAGAGGACATTTTTTCTCAGTGTCACTCATTCATCCCAGGTCCTCTGACGGCTCCAACGATAGCCTGGGTCAGAGCTCCTAAGAAATTCACACATCCTCACAGAAAAGGGAAGTTCCTATTCTATGTGCCAAAATCCAACTACTGTAGGACATACCATAACATCAACACTAGACCACAGTTACCATTCTGGTCTAGACAGAGCTACTCTGACCCTGAAAACCAACTGAACTCTCTCTCTCTGGACTGTTGCTGCTGTATGAATAATCTGGTGGACGGTTATTTCAAGGAGCACTTCTAAAATGTTATTGCTATATTCGTATTTTATTGGAATATTGGTATATTCGACTCTGGCTGCGCCGGACTGGCGGGCAACTCTGGCAGCTCCGGACAGGCGGGCGGCTCTAGCGCAGGACGCACCAGGCTGGGGAGACTTGTAGGAGACCTGGCTCTAGGAGCAGGCACAGGACTCACCCGGCTGGAGAGACATGCAGGAGGCCTGGCTCTGGGAGCAGGCACAGGACTCACCGGCTGGAGAGACATGCAGGAGGTCTGGCTCTGGGAGCAGGCACAGGACTCACCCGGCTGGAGAGACATGCAGGAGGCCTGGCTCTGGGAGCAGGCACAGGACTCACCAGGCTGGGGAGACTTGCAGGAGGCCTGGCTCTGGGAGCAGGCACAGGACTCACCAGGCTGGGGAGACTTGCAGGAGGCCTGGCTCTGGGAGCAGGCACCGGATACACTGGGCCGTGGAGGCACACTGGCGGTCTCGAGCGCAGGACTGGCACCACCCGTACTGGCTGGGTGCCCGCTTCCCCCCGGCAAATGCGGGACGCTGACACCGAGCACACCGGCCTGTGGATGCTCGGCCTCGACACCATGCGCATCACCCCATAGCACGGGGCCTGACCAGTCAAATGCTCGCCACGGTAAGCACGGGGAGTTGGCTCAGGCCGCACTGGGTTCTCCAGGCGAACTGGGGAAACCGTGCATGGAGCAGGCGCAGGACTCACCGGGCTGTGGAGGCGCACTGGAGGTCTGGAGCGCCAAGCCGGCACAAGACGTGCAGGGCTGGGGAGGCGCACAGGAGGCCTGGTGCATGGGGCTGGCACAGTCTTCACCAGATGGCTAGCACGCACCTCAGGACGAGTATGGAGAGCTGACTCAGGTGACATCAATTCGAGGACACGCTCCGTAGGGCGAATGTCGTACCTCATACACCAACACAGCAGCTCTCTCATAGCTCTCTCCTCATAGCTCTCTGCTTCGCTCACCTCCAATTTCACCCAGACTGGCTCTGGTTCCATCCTCGGCTCCGCCGACTGTCCCGTGTGCCCCCCCCCAAAAAAAATCTTGGGGCTGCCTCTCCTGGCCACGCTGCTTGGTCCTTTGGTGGTGGGTAGTTCTGTCACATCCGGCAGATGAAGTAGACCAAGGTGCAGCATGGTGAGCGTACATTTTCCTCTTTATTGAATGTCGCCAGCAAAACCAATAAACAATACAAAACGACCGTGAAGCTTACAGGGCAAAGTGCCACAAACAAAGTTAACTACACACAAGGACAGGTGGGAAAAAGGGCTGCCTAAGTATGGTGCCCAATCAGAGACAACAATAGACAGCTGTCCCTGATTGAGAACCATACCCGGCCAAAACAAAGAAATACAAAACATAGAAAATAGAACATAGAATACCCAAAACCCCAAAACACACAGAAAACACCCCCTGCCACGCCCTGACCAAACTACAATAACAAATAACCCATTTTACTGGTCAGGACGTGACAGTAGGCTGCTTTAAGTATATTTTCCTATGACCATATGGGTACAATAATTTTTCTTTGTGGAGTTTTTCAGAATAGTGATTTTAATTTGATTATGTTATTTGAAATTTTGTTTTATCTTTTGACGAGTAGTAGTGTTGTTTTATACATTACTCTCATGGAGAGTTATGTGTTAGAAATGGGGGAGGATACAGTCCTTTGAGGTTTTGGATTCAGTCCTTTGAGGTTTTGGATTGAAGTTTACACACCTTGAGTGATATGTGAAGGAGTGTATTGTTGTGTTGTTTGTTCTGTTCTATTCCCGATAGGTTATAGGTCAAACTTCCTGATCCTGTGGCTCTGCGATGAAGTTGAAATTGTGATGGGAAGTATAAGCCAATTTGAAAGAATAGTTTCAATAGAATGTGTTGTTATTCTCTTTGAAATATGTTTAGACATTTGTATTAAGAATAATTGGTAAAAGTAATAATTTATCATGTAGTTAATGAACTGAACTAAACTGTTGTTCTGATCTGTTCTTTCGAGGTTATCATGAAAAGTGACATCAGACGGTATCTTAATGCATGGAAGAGATAATTGGACCAAACAGTGTGTGTACCTCAAACCCCCTCTAACTGGCTGAAGAAGAAGAGAAAGGTGTTGAATACGGCCCTGTCCTCACCACTTCTACCAAGAGAAATGGCCGAGCCAGCAACCGGTGTACAGTATCTGATCTAAGCTATCAACTGCTTTTCTCTCATGTTTCTCTCAGGAGTGTGAGAGGAGTCCATGTGGAGTGAGCATGGAGAAAGGTGCTGTTCTAAACTTCAATTATGTTGCTGGAATACTGGTTGACGACTGGCCAACACATAATGGGCGGTAAAGGTGATGGCGGCTCAGGTGAAACATTGAAATTGGGACATTATAATGGGCCATTCACTTTGAACTGTAAAGCTATCTGAAGAAGAACGAAAAGGACGCCAGAAGAATCCGTGCCTGGAGGAGGGGTTTGGTCAACTGTGCCCAAAACTGTTTAGACTTTTGGGGTATCAGGTTGATTGTAGAGGTCTACACCACGTAAAATTATAGTAATTTAGATTAAGAATGCATTGAGATACTGATCTGTATTATAATCATGATAAAAAAGTTAATAGTAGAATTATGGGATAATTATACTGGATGTTAATATAAATGTACATTCTGCTAATGTTGATGTTTGTTAAATGGAGTTTTTTTACTTTGAGTGATAGGACCAATTTGAATCACTGAGTAATGTCATTTTAAAATTTTGGTTGGATAATTAACTGGGTTCTAATTATGATTTTATTTGGAAATGGAATGATTTTTAAAACTGAAGTATTGAGTTGAGTATGTTAATATCTATATGAGTGAAGCAATTCATGTATTAGGGATTGATTGTTTTGATTGTTGTAAATGAACTATAGATGTTGAAACTATTATAAGCATGTCATGGTGAATGGAGAGGGTGAACTCTGATCTGGAGAGTGAAATTGATCCTAATCTATTTATAGTGCCTTATAAATAGTGGAATCATGATGCTTATCTTGGGTCATGTTCATTAGGCACCAAGGGAATACATTTTATTTTAACTAGGAGTCACTACCTGGATTTGTACAACAAGATATGCTAATTTTAGTTTCTGGGATGGAAATAGTCATTTCCAACATACTATGCTGATCCATTGGGGTGTGATAGATAACTAAAGATTATTTTATTAAACTCCATTGTTGCACTGCATTATGCATTAATTATGTGCTTTTCACTGTCTATGGAAATTATAGCTTTGAATCTCAAACTGTATGGATTTTTTGTTTTTCTTCATGGGTTTGTGCAGGTGTCTGTTTGTCACAACCTTCCCAGACAAATTGCTAGAGTGTTCAGAAAATGTGTTGGGGGTTTGAATGAGGCTGAGTTAGTGTTGTGGTCATGTGCAGGAACCCCATGCAATGAGTTATTGTTTGATGATTTTTGGTTTATGTAGAATATATGCATTTTCTATGTGAATGAATGTTCTTAAATCTTGTAATTTTCTTTTAAGTTGAGAAGATTCTCAAAATGGGGGCGATGTCGTGGAAATTGCAAGATTATGTTATAATGCTTGTATAGCATTATAATGGTTGTTTTATTCGACAGAAGAGATTATTCTGTTAACTATTGTGTGTGTGTTCTACTGAGGATGGGCCTCTATGAGATAACACTGACAGAGGAGATTTACAATGTCTTTGGGTGATAAAACCTAAAGAGCATTCCAGAGAACATGAGTTAATGGTTCTGTTCTATACCGTACCAGGGAGAGACGGTTCCAGTTTGGAGTAGGAGGACCAGACACTGGTCTATACAATGAAGTAGATACCTTTCATACCAATCTTAACCTTGTGACCATTCTATGTATCTGTTGTTCGTCATGTAGGTTGAGAGGGATGTATCTTGGCTATAAAAGATCTTTGTACTTTTGTGTTGTCACTTTCAATGGTTCATTAGAAATGGCGCATCATTGAAAGTCAATTGCTATTGCAAAGCTCTTATTATTAAAAATGTAGTTTAAGTATAACTCTGACTGGTGTGTGAATTTTGTTTCTCCTCATTTGGTGATACAGAAATTAGCCACCACACTACCTCTCTCTCAAGGATTAACCAACCTCCCATTTGGCCACACCGGACAGTAAGACATTTTTTATTTGATAGGAAGTAGAGTTTAACTCAAAGGAATTTCAACAAATTCAACATGAAAGTCTCATTCATTTGACACATTTTTTTGTCAAAAGGATATGTCACTTATTAATGCAAAGAATACACATACCATTTTATTTTTCTTTGTCATAAGATGTTAGATTGTTCCCTTCCATACTGCAGTGTTTAATGTAATGCATTCTGGAAAAGAACTGAAATCTCATATTTCAAAACATTAAGGGAATTATGAATTATAATAAACAATCCACAGTATGATCTTGGAATATTTCCAGACCACTGTAATTACTTAAAATTGTTATAGGAGAATGAGTTTAAAAATGAAAGGTTTCAACATTAAACATTTCTGTGGTGATGTGTAGAATAAATAGAGCAATTGTAATTTAATTAAATTAAATTCTACTTCCTTTAATTCAAATTAAATTCAACTTCTGCTTCATGTGGGGTGTGGACAATTCAAATTCAATAATATTGTCACGCCCTGACCTGAGAGATCCGTTTTTCTCTGTTTAGTTAGGTCAGGGTGTGATGTGGGGTGGGCATTCTATGCTATCTTTTTCTTTGTTTTGGCCGAGTATGGTTTACAATCAGAGGCAGCTGTCTATCGTTGTCTCTGATTGGGAATCATACTTAGGCAGCCTTTTTCCCACCTGTGTTTGTGGGTAGTTGTCTTTTGTTTTGCATAGTGTACCTCACGGAACTGTTTGGCTTTTCGTTTTGTTAATTTTTGTTTGAGTGTTTTTTGATAAATAAAATCATGAACACGTACCACGCTGTGCTTTGGTCCCCTTCTTCCGATGAACGCCGTTACAAATATAATTGGAATTGAAGAGTAGTTCATTACTCAATTCAGAATTTACCCCAACCGTGCAATCTAGTAGGAGCTGGAAGCTATAGTGAGCTTCGATTGGTCAGTTCACCTTTCCCAAATGTAGGTCCCGCCCTGTTCACGATCCCTCGCCCATGCTTGTATCACCCAATGGTCCCTGCCCACTTCTCTTCTCTTCCATTAAAAATGAATGGCTTCTGTTGTTTCATCTCCCCACATCATTTTCAGCTAATCAGCACCTTCACATGCTTACTAGACCGCTCGTGTGAGTGTGTCCGCGCACGCCATTGCGCGCATGTTGATTTTGTTCACCCACACCAGACGCAATCAGGACATGCAGGTTGAAACATCAAAACGAACTCTGAACCAACTATATTAATTTGGGGACAGGTCGAAAAGCATTAAACATTTATGGCAATTTAGCTAGCTTTTTAATTTTAAATTTTATTTAACTAGGAAAGTCAGTTAAGAACAAATTCTTATTTACAATGACGGCCTAGGAACAGTGGGTTAACCACCTTGTTCAGGGGCAGAATGACTGATTTTTACCTTGTCAGTTTGGGGATTCGGTTACTGGCCCAACACTAACCACTAGGCCCCATATCTTGCTGTTGCTATCTCATTTGTCCTGGGACATAAACATTGGGTTGTTATTTTACCTGAAATGCACAAGCTCCTCTACTCCGACAATTAATCCACAGATAAAAGGGTAAGCGGAGTTTGTTTCTGGTAATCTCTCCTCCTTCATGCTTCTTCTTCTTCTTTGGACTTTGTATTGTGGTTGGCAACCAACTTTAAAGTGCATTACCATCACCAACTGGACTGGAGTGTGAACCTCAGTTCATCTTTCAATCACCCACGTGGGTACATGCTCCTAAAAAACAATGAGGAGATGGGAGAGGCGGGACTTACAGCACACAGTCACAAATATAACCAATTTCTATTTTAGCGCCTGGCCACGCAGACGCCTGCGAGCAGTGTGGGTGCAATGATTGAATAACATGTATGTGTACATTTATTTTTGCAACACTCGCTCACGCGACACGAGCGGTGTGGTCAGCATGTTAGTGTTTAGCAATGCAGACGCTTGTTGATGCGCGCAAGCAGTGAGCATGAAATGATTGAATAACATGTATGTGGACATTTATTTTTCAATGCTCGCGCACCCAACGTGGCAGGTCAAGTCATGGTGTGAGGAAAAACACTTGCACATCTGAGTAGGCTTATTGCAGGTGCATGGTAATCATTTGATGTCTTTAAAGAAAATAAAATCTTGCACTTGTCTGTAATACTTACGTATCGTAAGGACAGAATACTTCTAACATAATTCACTGACTGTTTTGGAAACAGTCCAGTCCCTAGTGTGATTTTGGAGACATCTACCCACCCAACTAATAACTATGCTGCTCCATATTTGGGCGACGAAGTTCTCTGCTTTTCTCATCTGTTTTTGTAAACAGCAAATGAAACCAATGGGCAAAAACAATGATATAATTTCATCCAACAGTAATCAATCAGCATGTGGGTGTAAAGTATATACTTTCTACTTTGCTTCATGTATAATCAGATGGTTTACTGCTGTACCACTGTTTACACTAGCATCTATCTTTCCCTTCCCCTATTCAGCAGATAGAGGGTGGATACTGGCAAGGGCTTCCTCTAGGTCCCTATTCATTTCCTCAGTAAAACTTTTGCCCAGACATCATCAGTCAGTGTGAACAATAGACGGGATGATTGTTTAGCAACAAAAGCAACGCATGCGCAACTATGGGGCAAAACAGACAGGGTTGGCTTAGATTGTTGACAACATGTAAACTATATTTAGTCTCCAATGCTTATTGAAAACAAAAATAAAGTTGCATAATGAGCACATGTCTCTCAAATACATAGATATTTTTATTTTTAGTTAGCAAGCTAACAAATGTTTGCCATTTTAACATCGACGTGATATCTGTCAAAACACCACAAAACAAGATATGGTATCAAGAACAAGATGAAACTAGCTGAAACGAGCCACTGCCGATTTCCCACATGGCAGTTTCTTGTCATTGTTGCTAGCTATCTGGCCATCCAGAATCACAACAACCAGTGGAGGCTCCTCAGAGGAGGAAGGGGAGGACCATCCTCCTCAGTGAATTTCATAAAAATAAAAATAGTGAAACTTTAAAGTTATCCCTTTTAGATAAAACTATACTAAATATGTCCACGTCACCAAATAATTGATTAAAACACACTGTTTTGCAATGAAGGCCTACAGTTGCCTACACCATGGTATAGCTGGAGGACAGCTAGCTCCTGTTCTCCTCTGGGTACATTGACTTCAATAAAAAAATCTAGGTAGCTCATGGTTCTCACCCCCTTCCATAGGCTTACACAGTAATTATGACAACTTCCGGAGGACGTCCTCCAACCTATCAGAGCTCCTGCAGCATAAACTGACATGTTGTCCACCCACTCAAAGGATCAGAGAATGAATCTAGTACTGAAAGCATAAGCTACAGCTAGCTAGCACTGCAGTGCATACAATGTGGTGAATAGTTAACTCAAAGCTAGAGAAAGACAATAGTTGAAATGTTTGGAATAAATACATTAAAAAATTAAGGAGAATAGCGAGAGAGAGAAAGAGAGAGAGAGAGAATGAGAGCTAGCTATATTTGGTTGTCTTTTTTTAACTTTCAGTTTGCTAGAAAATGCAGCTAGCTAGTTTAGCCTACTCAAGCACCTGGCTCAAACAGAGAGGGATGCTATGTAGCTAGCTGGCTATGGCTATTCAACACTGGAACTCTTCCAAGTCAAGGCAAGCTTTTGGATTTATTAATTTATTGCCACCGGGGCCTGCTGGTGTAACTGCTTGCTGACTGTACACTGTACTGCATGATTGTAACGGGTTTACTAACGCGTTCGTGCTAGTAGTTCTAGTTGACTATGACGTGACAACGATGTAGGCTGTGTGTAGAAGTTAGTGGTCACGATATGAAGGTTTGGCTAGGAAAGTTGTTTTCGCCTGGTCATAGACAGCTGATGTGTTGTTTACTGAAGTCCACATGCAAAGGGAACAGTTGAGAGGAGGAGAGCGTGTAGATGGTTGCGAGAAGGAATTATACAACGAGTGTCAAGGCTTTCGGAAGGATCGGACCAATACGCAGCGTGATCGTAGTTCCACATCTTTTATTCAGTCGTGAAACTAATGCAATAAACCATTAACTTGAAATACGAAAACAAGAAAGCCGTGTCGCAGAGCAGGCATACACTACTCACAAAATAATCACCCACAAAACACCAGTGGGACAAACATCAACTTAAATATGGCCTCCAATTAGAGACAACGACAACCGGCTGCCTCTAATTGGAGGTCATGCCAAACAAAACTAACCTAGAAATACAAAACTAGAAACTAAACATAGAAATACAAAAACGGACAAACACCCCCTGTCACGCCCTGACCTACTCTACCATAGAAAATAACAACTTACTATGGTCAGGACGTGACAACGAGCAAAGTGATCATGCTGTTTTTATGTTGCTGCTATGAAAGTGAACTGTGTGTGTGATCAGGGGTGTGTTCATTCCACTGATTCTGTGGAACAGAAGCAAACAAAATGAAACAGGGATAAATATACCTGAATTTGTTCAATAGAAATTCTCATTTGCAATTGTTGGACTAATGATTACACCCTAGATCAGCTAGATGCAGGCAAGAGTGTGCAAGGCTGTATCGAATGTGTCAATGTCTGTCACCTTGATTACTCAAAGTTCTCTCGACCTGTGCACCTTCATTGTAAACTTTAATTAATACGCTAGGTTGTAGCAACCTCATGATGGGTATAGGTCAAATTCGAGTATCATGTAGTAGCCTAAACATATCGATGTTTCATTGAGCTGGGTTAATGTAATATGAAGGACAGTCATCCAACATGCTGTAATAGAAATAAGGCCATGCTCATAAAAAAGAATCATCCTCCCTCATCTTAAATGGCACCGACCGCCACTGATAACAATACACAGACTTCCACCCCTTTGAAGTGCGCACATCGTTTTCGTGACGTTGTCAGCTAACCCGTCTATATCTCAAGCATTCCTCTGGAACGAACACCCACACACACACACTGTTCTTGTCCAATTAGCTTTTACCAGAAAGCAAAGTCACTTTACCCCTACCTACATGTATAAATGACCTCGACTAACCTGTACCCCCGTACATTGACTCGGGACCGGTATCCCCTGTATATAGCCTCGTTATTGATATTTTATTGTGTTACTTTTTTTACTTTAGTTTATTTAGTAAATCTTTTCTTAACTCTATTTTCTTTACACTGCATTGTTGGTTAAGCGCTTGTAAGCAAGCATTTCACGGTAAGGTCTACACCTGTTGTTTTTGGCGCATGTGACAAATACAATTTGATTTGATTTGAAATAATGTTTTTAAGGTCGACAAAGTGACAATTTATTTAGCTCTGTTTTTTAATTGTTATAATTCATCCACATGATGCAATTTGCTTTAAAAACCCATGTTCCCTACATCCAAACAGTGATTGGACAAAAGGCAGATAAAAGCCTTCAGTAAAAAGTGAAACCCCTCCTCTGCTCCCCACCAAAGGGATGGTGACAATGCTGCAAGCCAAGTGGAAAGAGACACTAAATCAATGTTGCCCGTTTTATGTGAGCCAGCGGGGCGAGTGGGGCGAGAGGACGACATGGCGCTTTCTGAATGGCCGCCTTTGCCAGGCCAGTGGCGACCGTAGGGTGGAAATGTGAGTCTAAGTGACTGGTGTTATTGACTCCAGTCAACAAATGAGTCCATGTAATCCGTCTGACTTTGTTCTGTTCACTTGGTGGAGCGCTCTCATTTAGTCCCCTGTGAACGCTCAACCTGTCAGCAGGTCTGCTCTCCTGCCCACTGACCTCTGATTCAAGGCTCAACCAGTCAGGAAGTCTACTCTCCTGCCCACTGATCTCTGATTCAGGGATCAACCAGTCTGGAGGTCTGCTCTCCTGCCCACTGACCTCTGATTCAGGGATCAACCAGTCTGGAGGTCTGTTCTCCTGCCCACTGACCTCTGATTCAGGGATCAACCTGTCAGCAGGTCTGCTCTCCTCCCACTGACCTCTGATTTAGGGATCAACCTGTCAGCAGGTCTGCTCTCCTCCCACTGACCTCTGATTTAGGGATCAACCTGTCAGCAGGTCTGCTCTCCTGCCCACTGACCTCTGATTCAGGGCTCAACCTGTCAGCATGTCTGCTCTCCTGCACACTGACCTCTGATTTAGGGATCAACCTGTCCTCCTGCACACTGGCCTCTGATTCAGGACTCAACCTGTCAGCAGGTCTGCTCTCCTGCCCACTGGCCTCTGATTCAGGACTCAACCTGTCAGCAGGTCTGCTCTCCTGCCCACTGATCTCAGATTCAGGGCTCAACCTGTCAACAGGCCTGTTCTCCTGCCCATTGACCTCTGATTCGGTGCTCATTCTTGGACAAATTAAATCTGACAAATGACAAATCTTGCAGTGAACCCTTTGCAGCAGCACATTTGCTTTTAACACGGGAACCCCATTAGGCAGACCAGGCAGAAAGGCTCTTTTAGTGGCTATCTGGGCCGGCCCGAAACGGTTTTAACGTTCGTCCCACTTGACAGCTAGCAGTGGGCTTCTCTGGAACAAATGCCAACGTTTGGGGAACGTGGCTGTTTTATTTGCTCTGACAGATAACTTTGGTGAGGGGGAGGGAAAGTGTGTTCTGTGGTGTTTTAGGGCCTTGTGTTGACTGTCAGAGAGTTTGATTTAGTTAAATTTATACTGGATTAGATGACAGGCAGAGAGGTTGTTCCCCTCCTTGTGGACCAGGGAGAAGCTATGGAACTGATTTGTACCTCTCTGTCCAGTCAAAATGCACAGTTATCTCCCAAAGTTCGCTCATACTGATGGGCAATGAGTTTCTTTGTGGGTAATGTCAAACACAGAATATGGAAAGGACATGGGAAATAAACTCTATGGCAAGGCTGTCATTGTGCTGCTTTTCCAGTCAAATTGTTAGCAGATCAGATATTACAACTAAATACCTACAGCTGAATTCCTCATTACTCATGTCTATAACATTTTCATAACTGTCTGCATAACTTTTGCTCTCAATTGAAGGACAATCAAAGAAAAAATGTAATAACATTGGTTGTTTTTTCAAAATATTTTTTTTACAGTAATTAGACCAATTAACATGTACAACGTGTTAATCTACCAATCCAAGTCTGAATCTATCACTTGTTTTTATTCGGTTCAGGGGACTCCTGGGAAGAAGCAGGCAAAGTTTCCTGCTGCAATAACTCTAGTAGCCTGCGATCCCCCGTCGACCAACGCATTCTTAATCAGCAACTCTCCGTTATCCTACCAGCAGATGAAGTATGTTTACCTTGCTCTCCCAGCCTGGTCTAGGAGGAACACTCCAGTTTGGACCATCATTTAGTTTCCAATAGGGCTTGCAGATACAAATGGATCTTCCAAAACTGATACCCCAGTCTCTTTGGTACTTCAAGGTCAGAAAGGAGCACAAATAGTGTGTTTAAATTCAAAAGATGAAGGAACTTTTAAACTTTACAGGAAAATATCTCATGTATGTACGTAAATGTTATTTCAAAAAGTGTAATTATCCTTTGGCAAAGGTGTATTTAGGCTTATTCAGTACACACATATATCATTAAATCAAATTTTACTAAAGCTGATCATCATGCTCAACCACATTGTACGGTACCATGTCAAAGGAGAAGGTAGGGATGAAACCCTGTGTCAAAGGAGAAGGTAGGGATGAAACCCTGTGTCAAAGGAGAAGGCAGGGATGAAACCCTGTGTCAAAGGAGAAAGGCAGGGATGAAACCCTGTGTCAAAGGAGAAAAGCAGGGATGTAACCCTGTGTCAAAGGAGAAAAGCAGGGATGTAACCCTGTGTCAAAGGAGAAAGGCAGGGATGCAACCCTGTGTCAAAGGAGAAAAGCAGGGATGAAACCCTGTGTCAAAGGAGAAAAGCAGGGATGCAACCCTGTGTCAAAGGAGAAGGCAGGGATGCAACCCTGTGTCAAAGGAGAAGGCAGGGATGCAACCCTGTGTCAAAGGAGAAGGCAGGGATGAAACCCTGTGTCAAAGGAGAAGGCAGGGATGCAACCCTGTGTCAAAGGAGAAGGTAGGGATGAAACCCTGTGTCAAATGAGAAAGCAGGGATGTAACCCTGTGTCAAAGGAGAAGGTAGGGATGAAACCCTGTGTCAAAGGAGAAGGTAGGGATGAAACCCTGTGTCAAATGAGAAGGTAGGGATTAAACCCTGTGTCAAAGGAGAAGGTAGGGATGAAACCCTGTGTCAAAGGAGAAGGTAGGGATGAAACCCTGTGTCAAAGGAGAAGGCAGGGATGAAACCCTGTGTCAAAGGAGAAAAGCAGGGATGAAACCCTGTGTCAAATGAGAAAAGCAGGGTTGAAACCCTGTGTCAAAGGAGAAAAGCAGGGTTGTAACCCTGTGTCAAAGGAGAAAAGCAGGGATGTAACCCTGTGTCAAAGGAGAAAAGCAGGGATGAAACCCTGTGTCAAAGGAGAAAAGCAGGGATGTAACCCTGTGTCAAATGAGAAAAGCAGGGATGTAACCCTGTGTCAAAGGAGAAAAGCAGGGATGTAACCCTGTGTCAAAGGAGAAAAGCAGGGATGTAACCCTGTGTCAAATGAGAAAAGCAGGGATGTAACCCTGTGTCAAAGGAGAAGGTAGGGATTAAACCCTGTGTCAAAGGAGAAGGCAGGGATGAAACCCTGTGTCAAAGGAGAAGGCAGGGATGAAACCCTGTGTCAAAGGAGAAAAGCAGGGATGAAACCCTGTGTCAAATGAGAAAAGCAGGGTTGTAACCCTGTGTCAAAGGAGAAAAGCAGGGATGTAACCCTGTGTCAAAGGAGAAAAGCAGGGATGAAACCCTGTGTCAAAGGAGAAAAGCAGGGATGTAACCCTGTGTCAAAGGAGAAAAGCAGGGATGTAACCCTGTGTCAAAGGAGAAAAGCAGGGATGAAACCCTGTGTCAAATGACAAAAGCAGGGATGAAACCCTGTATCAAAGCAGAAAAGCAGGGATGAAACCCTGTGTCAAAGGAGAAGGCAGGGATGAAACCCTGTGTCAAATGAGAAAAGCAGGGATGAAACCCTGTGTCAAATGAGAAAAGCAGGGATGAAACCTAGGTCATTGTGACCGTGTGACTACTACTTAAAGTTGTAAGTTTTATTGGTCGTATGTGCAGGATACACATGGTATACACTGTCCAACCAAATGCTTACTTGCAGGTTCCTTCTGGACAATGGAACAAAAATAAGAAATAATTAAAGATAAGAATATGAACATAAAGTAAATGACTCAGTAGAATACAACAAACATTTTAGTGTTTAGCGTGGTTAATTCACACCCTGTGGGCTGTCTCATTTTGATGTGGTCTTTAGGACTTGCGTTGCTCTCTGATTAGACTTCCTGATGTTCATTCATAGAGATGGGGGTCAATTCAACTCACTCATTAGATCCCTTCAGAAGTTACTCCTTTCCAAGAACGAGACTAAACACAAACCAAATTCAATTCTGTGTTCATGTAAACTGTTTGCTGTATATGTGTCACGCTTGTGGTTGGAAATGGAGGACCAAAACGCAGCAGGTATGTGTACGCTCATCTTGACATTTATTTACTCAAAATGAACATACAAAAAAAACGAAACGACCGACGAAACAGTCTTGAAAGGCTCACTCGCAGTTCGGGGCAGTCTGGCCACTCCGGCAGTTCGGGGCAGTCTGGCCACTCCGGCAGTTCGGGGCAGTCTGGCCACTCCGGCAGTTCGGGGCAGTCTGGCCACTCCGGCAGTTCGGGGCAGTCTGGCCACTCTGGCGACTGTTGACTGGCGGGCAGCTCTGCCGACTGTTGACTGGCGGGCATCTCTGGTGACTGTTGACTGGCGGGCAGCTCTGGTGACTGTTGACTGGCGGGCAGCTCTGGTGACTGTTGACTGGCGGGCAGCTCTAGTGACTGTTGACTGGCGGGCAGCTCTGGTGACTGTTGACTGGCGGGCAGCTCTGGTGACTGTTGACTGGCGGGCAGCTCTGGTGACTGTTGACTGGCGAGGCTGGGTTCACGCACTTGAAGCCTGGTGCGTGGTGCTGGTACTGGGCGTACCAGATTGTGAACACGCACCTCCAGGCTAGTGCGGGGAGCGGGAACAGGACGAGTCGGACTGGGTTGACGCACTTCCGGGTCCGCACGAGAGAGCTGGAAACCCAGGGCTATGGAGGCGCACAGTCGGTCTTTATCTTACCTCCTGCACAACCCGTCTTGGCTGGATGGAACTAGTAGCCCTGTACGAGCGGGGTGCTTGTACAGGGCAGACTGGGCTGTGCAGGGGCCTGATGGTAGCCGTGCGTAGAGCGGGAGTTGGGTAGCCTGGTCCTCGGAGGCGTACCGGCGACCAGATGCGCTGCGCAGGCATCCTCCTACCAGGCTGGATGCCCGCTCTAGCACGGCACCTGCGAGGGGCTGGAATAACGCGCACCGGACTGTGCGTGCGTATGGGTGAGATAGTGCGCTCCTCAGCGAAACATGGCGCTCTCCACCTCATACGCTCCTCCATATAACCACGGGTAGCTGGCTTCCGGCTCTTCCTAGGCCTAGCCAAACTACCCGTGTGCCCCCCAAATTTTTTTTCTTGGGGGTGCCTCTCGTGCTTCTCCCTCAGCGCGTCCAAGGCCTCGTACCTCCGCCTCTCTGCCTTGGCTGCCTCAATTTCCTCCTGTGGGCGACGGTACTCCCCAGCCTGGTGCCAAGGTCCAGCCCCGTCCAGAACTTCCTCCCAGGTCCATCTCTCCCGCCAGTCCAACTCAAAATCCCCTTTCCTCTGCTGCTTGGTCCTTAGTTGGTGGGAGATTCTGTCACGCTTGTCGTTGGAAATGGAGGACCAAAACGCAGCAGGTATGTGTACGCTCATCTTGACATTTATTTACTCAAAATGAACATACAAAAAAATAAATAAACGACCGACGAAACAGTCTTGAACGGCTCACTCAGCAAAACAAGAAACAATCTCCCACAAATGCACAGACAAACACACCCAACTAATATAGGACTTCCAATCAAAGGCAACACCAAACAGCTGCCTTCAATTGGAAGTCCACCCCAATTAACCCAACATAGAAACACACTCACTAGACTACACATAGAAATACATAAACATAGACCACAACTCAAAACCCTGAAATAATAAATCAAACGCCCTCCTAACTAACACACCACCCTGAACCACATAAAACAAATACCCTCTGCCACGTCCTGACCTAACTACAATAACAATTAACCCTTATACTGGCCAGGACGTGACAATATGACCAAAATAGCATTTATTATTGTTATGGTTATGCTAAACACAATGAAGAAGAGAAAAATGATGGGAGACGATGGGACATATCGCATTGTTTTAATCAGTTTGATTGTGTCCTGTCTGAGTTTTGTTTTTAGAATGAAGTCTATAAGGGAGGGGGGCGGGCTTTTCTCTCTCTCTCTTGATCTCTCTCCCTCAGTCTCTTCTTCCTCCATTCATATTCAGATGAAAGCCTTCTCTGTCTAGTCATTTACATACTGTGAAGGGAAGTATGGGGCAAGCCAGCCAGGCCCTGGCATGTTTGCCGGAGGAGAGGGATGAGAAAATGCCAGCACAGGCCGGTAGATACCAGAAGGGACGGAGCAATACCGCTCAGCCCATTGATGGGCCTTACTCACCATCTGTCCGTTGGAGTGGCGAGGCGTCCGTGTCGACTCCCAGCTGCATGGCATCACAGGCAGACTGGAGCCAGAGTGAGGTCCCCAGAGCTCCGCTGGCTAGAGCAGTCCCACGCAGACACGACAGGGGAGGACAATGTACTGGGGGGATGGGTGGGTGAGAGAGAGGGGCTGTTCAGCACTGCTGTTTATGGATACATCCATCCCCGCCATGACTGGGCATACTCACACTGTCTTGTGTCATTGTCATTCATCTGAATGTGAGACTGACTTTCTGTCCTTGTGTGTCAGCAGTGGAAGATCCCATATGCAGTGTTGTCAGGGATGACATCATGTCCTCCTCTTCCTCTCATGTTTTCTTCTCAGGGTTATAACTGTCCAAATAAATAAGAGAAACGATGAGTCACATCTCACGTCTAGTCACAATAATCCCGGTGAGATGCCTCCTCATGGTTAATCTAGCGAACAGCACACATCCGTCCCCTATCTTGTTTCCCTGTAATTGGCCTTAAGCTAAAGGCCAACGGAGGACATGGAATACTTTTTCCTTTGTTCTCAACCGAAGGGATTTTCATTCAGTTGATTGTGGCCAAACCTCAACTCTCCTACCCATCTGCCATTTGAAATGATTATCATCTCAAGAGAGCAGAGCATTCAGTGTTAGTGGTCATTAATCAGGCGTCAGTTCACCGATCCATTCCCACACACCCCACACTGAACGCTGTCTCCAAGGGACACGCCCCGCTCTCGCTTCAATGGAGAAGACCTGGCAACCCGGCGCTTTCCGAGCACGAGAGTAAAGGTGCTGTGCATTTATATACACATTATATTTGCTCTCGTGATGGGTGCATGCTATTTATTGGGGTGTTGTGGCTCTTTTTTGCACTGTGTCAATTACGGTGCCTGGGATCAAGGTCCTGTGTCCTGTGAACTCCATAGGTCACAAAGGGCCCTCAGAAAAGGCCTCATATTCAGAGGATCCTTTAGCATTGACCAGAAGCCACACTGGCCACAGGGCCAGACAACACAAAACAGAGGAGAGAAGAAAACAACCATGATTCTTGACTAGGAACAACAGCAGCATCTCACTGAATAAATAATAAATACAAATACAAATGCAACTTTTACTACTCATTGGCACAATTTATAATCACCTCCCAGCAATATTATCACTCATAAATTCCACAAAATTCCTTGTGGCTTCTCAGTGAAACAAATTGATCATTCTGATTCTGATTGAACATTGACATTTTCAGCAGGTCTATCTATGAATGAGCAGATCAAAAACACCAAGCAAGGACTGGATCACCAGGGATTTCAAATCATTTAGTTTGAGTTTAGGTTTAATAAATATGCCACTTAGAAGATGCTTGTATCCAAAGCAACTAACAGTCATGTGTGCATACATTTCCCATACAGGTGGTCCCAGGAACCAAACCCACTATACTGGCATTGCAAGCACCATTTCTCTACCAATTGAGCTACTGAGGACCTGTAAACTGAAGTAATCCTGATGGGTCTGTTGGATAAAACTCATTATGATCCATTTATTTTACTCACAGTAGCTTATAAAACACGAACATTGTTCAGTGTCTTTTAAAAAAACCTGTTTCAATATAATGGGATGTGAGGACCATTTCATTCACAATTTGATAAATGTAAATGACTGACTGGTTCCCCTGGTCTGAAATATGTATGTGGTTGTCTTTACTCAGATTTTGTTTTGACATCTTTATTCTTTTGGCATGAAGAAAACTTGGAATAATAACTAACCAATAGGTTCCCATCAATATGTACAACCTTGAATACAATTAAAACAATCCCGAATCGATTGTACCTTAATTTCATCACATTTTCCTTCTCTCCACCAAACAGAGAGTAATCCATTATTATTTGTGTGCGCTCCCATTCATGAGCTCTCAACGCTCTTTGGCTCAGCACAGCTCTGTGGGTTTGGCTTGTGCGCAGGGCTGAATTCTTGCAAGGAGGCATCTGTTGCTTATAGTTCTGACATCTGCTGCCATTGCTCCCCTTTCCCATCATGCTGTGGGATATGGTTTCTTTGTATGCACCATTGTGAATTGAATCATTGTCTGCCGCAGGCGGTTCCCACGAATCGTGCAAAGGAAGTTATTGCCATGCTTAGAAACCTGTTGTCATTGCCTCTGCACAGTGATCCTCATTGGGAGGATGCTGCTCTTCATTTCACTTTCCTATGAGGGAATGAAAAAAAAGATCAACCTCTGAAAAGTTGAGTTTATGATATTGCTAAACAAGGAGAAACTGCTGACATTTGTGTTGAACTGGAAAATTAATGAGCAAAGAAAAATGTTGAACAACATAAAGTGAATCTATAAAAATTTGTTTTTTTCACCACAGCGGAATTTGATAACTATCTGTCCAATATGGTCAGTTAGAGGATTTGTAAAATCTGGTTTTGGGGTTTGAGTTGGTAGATTCCCTGTCTGTTATCTCTCCTGTGGTGTATCTGGTAGGATTTCCAAGAGCCTCTTCTGGGAGGAGTGAGCACAAGGGACTCAGAGGCTTCGTCCCTAGGGAGCCACTTTTAACTCCTGACATTGTCCACTGAGTCATACCAGAATATCAAATAAAATCAAATCAAAGTTTATTTGTCACGTGCGCCGAATACAAAGACCTTATTGTGAAATGCTTACATACAGGCTCTAACCAATAGTGCAAAAAAATTATTAGGTGAACAATAGGTAAGTAAAGAAACAAAACAACAGTAAAAAGACAGGCTATATACAGTAGCGAGGCTATAAAAGTAGCGAGGTTGGGGGGCTCACATTGCAAATAGAATAGCGCACCGTGGGGTTGGTGGGGAAGACACAGCAGATAATAGCCCACCATGGGGATGGTGGGGAAGACAGCAGATAATAGCCCACCATGGAGTTGGTTGGGAAGACACAACAGATAAAAGTCCACCATGGGGTTGGTGGGGAAGACACAGATAATAGTCCACCATGGGGTTGGTGGGGAAGACAGCAGATAATAGCCCACCATGGGGTTGATGGGGAAGACAGCAGATAATAGCCCACCATGGGGTTGGTGGGGAAGACAGCAGATAATAGCCCACCATGGGGTTGGTGGGGAAGACAGCAGATAATAGCCCACCATGGAGTTGGTGGTGAAGTCACAGCAGATAATAGCCCACCATGGGGTTGGTGGGGAAGACAGCAGATAATAGCCCACCATGGGGTTGGTGGTGAAGACACAACAGATAATAGCCCACCATGGAGTTGGTGGTGAAGTCACAACAGATAATAGCCCACCATGGGGTTGGTGGTGAAGACACAACAGATAATAGCCCACCTTGGGGTTGGTGGTGAAGACAACAGATAATAGCCCACCATGGGGTTGGTGGGGAAGACACAGATAATAGCCCACCATGGGGTTGGTGGGGAAGACACAGCAGATAATAGCCCGCCATGGGGTTGGTGGGGAAGACACAACAGATAATAGCCCACCATGGGGTTGGTGGGGAAGTCACATCAGATAATAGCCCACCATGGGGATGGTGGGGAAGACACAGCAGATAATAGCCCACCGTGGGGTTGGTGGGGAAGACACAACAGATAATAGCCAACCATGGGGTTGGTGGGGAAGACACAGATAATAGCCACACCATTGGGTTGGTGGGGAAGACAACATATAATAGCCCACCATGGGGTTGGTAGAGAAGACAACACATAATAGCCCACCATGGGGTTGGTGGTGAAGACACAACAGATAATAGCCCACCATGGGGTTGGTGGTGAAGACACAGCAGATAATAGCCCACCGTGGGGTTGGTGGGGAAGACACAGATAATAGCCCACCATAGGTTTGGTGGGGAAGACACAGATAATAGCCCACCATGGGGTTGGTGGGGAAGACACATCAGATAATAGCCCACCATGGGGTTGGTGGGGAAGACACAGATAATAGCCCACCATAGGTTTGGTGGGGAAGACACAGATAATAGCCCACCATGGGGTTGGTGGGGAAGACAACATATAATAGCCCACCATGGGGTTGGTGGGGAAGACAACAGATAATAGCCCACCATGGGGTTGGTGGTGAAGACACAACAGATAATAGCCCACCATGGGGTTGGTGGGGAAGACACAGATAATAGCCCACCATGGGGTTGGTGGGGAAGACAGCAGATAATAGCCCACCATGGGGTTGGTGGGGAAGACAGCAGATAATAGCCCACCATGGGGTTGGTGGGGAAGACAGCAGATAATAGCCCACCATGGGGTTGGTGGGGAAGACAGCAGATAATAGCCCACCATGAGGTTGGTGGTGAAGACACAACAGATAATAGCCCACCATGGAGTTGGTGGTGAAGACACAACAGATAATAGCCCACCATGGGGTTGGTGGTGAAGACACAACAGATAATAGCCCACCTTGGGGTTGGTGGTGAAGACAACAGATAATAGCCCACCATGGGGTTGGTGGGGAAGACACAGATAATAGCCCACCATGGGGTTGGTGGGGAAGACACAGCAGATAATAGCCCACCATGGGGTTGGTGGGGAAGACACAACAGATAATAGCCCACCATGGGGTTGGTGGGGAAGTCACAACAGATAATAGCCCAGCATGGGGATGGTGGGGAAGACACAGCAGATAATAGCCCACCATGGGGTTGGTGGGGAAGACACAGATAATAGCCCATCATAGGTTTGGTGGGGAAGACACAGATAATAGCCCACCATGGGGTTGGTGGGGAAGACAACATATAATAGCCCACCATGGGGTTGGTGGGGAAGACAACAGATAATAGCCCACCATGGGGTTGGTGGTGAAGACACAACAGATAATAGCCCACCATTGGGCTGGTGGTGAAGACACAACAGATAATAGCCCACCATTGGGTTGGTGGGGAAGACACAGCAGATAATAGCCCACCATTGGGTTGGTGGGGAAGACACAGCAGATAATAGCCCACCATGGGGTTGGTGGGGAAGACACATAGGATAATAGCCAACCATGGGGTTGGTGGGGAAGACACAGATAATAGCCCATCATAGGTTTGGTGGGGAAGACACAGATAATAGCCCACCATGGGGTTGGTGGTGAAGACACAACAGATAATAGCCCACCATGGGGTTGGTGGGGAAGACACAGATAATAGCCCACCATTGGGTTGGTGGGGAAGACACAGCAGATAATAGCCCACCATGGGGTTGGTGGGGAAGACACAGATAATAGCCCACCATAGGTTTGGTGGTTGAAGACACAGATAATAGCCCACCATGGGGTTGGTGGGGAAGACAACATATAATAGCCCACCATGGGGTTGGTAGGGAAGACAACACATAATAGCCCACCATGGGGTTGGTGGTGAAGACACAACAGATAATAGCCCACCATGGGGTTGGTGGTGAAGACACAACAGATAATAGCCCACCATGGGGTTGGTGGGGAAGACACAGCAGATAATAGCCCACCGTGGGGTTGGTGGTGAAGACACAACAGATAATAGCCCACCATGGGGTTGGTGGTGAAGACACAAAAGATAATAACCCACCATGGGGTTGGTTGGGAAGACACATCAGATAATAGCCCACCATGGGGTTGGTGGGTAAGACACAGATAATAGCCCACCATGGGGTTGGTGGGGAAGACAACAGATAATAGCCCACCATGGAGATGGTGGTGAAGACACAACAGATAATAGCCCACCATGGGGTTGGTGGGGAAGACACATCAGATAATAGCCCACCATGGGGTTGGTGGGGAAGACACGGATAATAGCCCACCATAGGTTTGGTGGGGAAGACACAGATAATAGCCCACCATGGGGTTGGTGGGGAAGACAAAATATAATAGCCCACCATGGGGTTGGTGGGGAAGACAACAGATAATAGCCCACCAAGGGGTTGGTGGGGAAGACACAGATAATAGCCCACCATGGGGTTGGTGGTGAAGACACAACAGATAAAAGCCCACCATGGGGTTGGTGGGGAAGACACAGATAATAGCCCACCATTGGGTTGGTGGGGAAGACACAGCAGATAATAGCCCACCGTGGGGTTGGTGGGGAAGACACAGATAATAGCCCACCATAGGTTTGGTGGTTGAAGACACAGATAATAGCCCACCATGGGGTTCGTGGGGAAGACAACATATAATAGCCCACCATGGGGTTCGTAGGGAAGACAACACATAATAGCCCACCATGGGGTTGGTGGTGAAGACACAACAGATAATAGCCCACCATGGGGTTGGTGTTGAAGACACAACAGATAATAGCCCACCATGGGGTTGGTGGGGAAGACACAGCAGATAATAGCCCACCGTGGGGTTGGTGGTGAAGACACAACAGATAATAGCCCACCATGGGGTTGGTGGTGAAGACACAAAAGATAATAACCCACCATGGGGTTGGTTGGGAAGACACATCAGATAATAGCCCACCATGGGGTTGGTGGGTAAGACACAGATAATAGCCCACCATGGGGTTGGTGGTGAAGACACAACAGATAATAGCCCACCATGGGGTTGGTGGTGAAGACACAACAGATAATAGCCCATCATGGGGTTGGTGGGGAAGACACAACAGATAATAGCCCACCATGGGGTTGGTGGTGAAGACACAACAGATAATAGCCCACCATGGGGTTGGTGGTGAAGACACAACAGATAATAGCCCACCATGGGGTTGGTGGTGAAGACACAACAGATAATAGCCCACCTTGGGGTTGGTGGTGAAGACAACAGATAATAGCCCACCATTGGGTTGGTGGGGAAGACACAACAGATAATAGCCCACCATGGGGTTGGTGGGGAAGACACAACAGATAATAGCCCACCATGGGGTTGGTTGGGAAGTCACAACAGATAATAGCCCACCATGGGGATGGTGGGGAAGACACATCAGATAATAGCCCACCGTGGGGTTGGTGGGGAAGACACAACAGATAATAGACCACCATGGGGTTGGTGGGGAAGACACAACAGATAATAGACCACCATGGGGTTGGTTGGGAAGTCACAACAGATAATAGCCCACCATGGGGATGGTGGGGAAGACACATCAGATAATAGCCCACCGTGGGGTTGGTGGGGAAGACACAACAGATAATAGCCCACCATGGGGTTGGTGGGGAAGACACAACAGATAATAGCCCACCATGGAGTTGGTGGTGCAGACACAACAGATAATAGCCCACCATGGGTTTGGTGGGGAAGACAGCAGATAATAGCCCACCATGGGGTTGGTGGGGAAGACACAACAGATAATAGCCCACCATGGAGTTGGTGGTGAAGTCACAACAGATAATAGCCCACCATGGGGTTGGTGGTTAAGACACAACTGATAATAGCCCACCATGGGGTT
The DNA here is from genome assembly GCF_901001165.1 of Salmo trutta. NCBI lineage: Eukaryota > Metazoa > Chordata > Actinopteri > Salmoniformes > Salmonidae > Salmo > Salmo trutta. Next base: position 13,377,236 of record NC_042974.1, read on the forward strand.
GGTGGTGAAGACACAACAGATAATAGCCCACCATGGGGTTGGTGGTGAAGACACAACAGATAATAACCCACCATGGGGTTGGTGGGGTAGACACAGATAATAGCCCACCATGGGGTTGGTGGGGAAGACACAGCAGATAATAGCCCACCATGGGGTTGGTGGTGAAGACACAACAGATAATAGCCCACCATGGGGTTGGTGGGGAAGACACAGATAATAGCCCACCATAGGTTTGGTGGGGACACACAGATAGAAGCCCACCATGGGGTTGGTGGGGAAGACAACAGATAATAGCACACCATAGAGATGGTGGTGAAGACACAACAGATAATAGCCCACCATGGGGTTGGTGGGGAAGACACATCAGATAATAGCCCACCATGGGGTTGGTGGGGAAGACACGGATAATAGCCCACCATAGGTTTGGTGGGGAAGACACAGATAATAGCCCACCATGGGGTTGGTGGGGAAGACAACATATAATAGCCCACCATAGGTTTGGTGGGGAAGACACAGATAATAGCCCACCATGGGGTTGGTGGGGAAGACACAACAGATAATAGCCCACCATGGGGATGGTGGGGAAGACACATCAGATAATAGCCCACCGTGGGGTTGGTGAGGAAGACACAACAGATAATAGCCCACCATGGGGTTGGTGGGGAAGACACAACAGATAATAGCCCACCATGGAGTTGGTCGTGAAGACACAACAGATAATAGCCCACCATGGGTTTGGTGGGGAACACAGCAGATAATAGCCCACCATGGGGTTGGTGGGGAAGACACAACAGATAATAGCCCACCATGGAGTTGGTGGTGAAGTCACAACAGATAATAGCCCACCATGGGGTTGGTGGTTAAGACACAACTGATAATAGCCCACCATGGGGTTGGTGGTGAAGACACAACAGATAATAGCCCACCATGGGGTTGGTGGTGAAGACACAACAGATAATAACCCACCATGGGGTTGGTGGGGTAGACACAGATAATAGCCCACCATGGGGTTGGTGGGGAAGACACAGCAGATAATAGCCCACCATGGGGTTGGTAGGGAAGACACATCAGATAATAGCCCACCATGGGGTTGGTGGGGAAGACACAGATAATAGCCCACCATAGGTTTGGTGGGGACACACAGATAGAAGCCCACCATGGGGTTGGTGGGGAAGACAACAGATAATAGCACACCATAGAGATGGTGGTGAAGACACAACAGATAATAGCCCACCATGGGGTTGGTGGGGAAGACACATCAGATAATAGCCCACCATGGGGTTGGTGGGGAAGACATGGATAATAGCCCACCATAGGTTTGGTGGGGAAGACACAGATAATAGCCCACCATGGGGTTGGTGGGGAAGACAGCATATAATAGCCCACCATAGGTTTGGTGGGGAAGACACAGATAATAGCCCACCATGGGGTTGGTGGGGAAGACAACATATAATAGCCCACCATGGGGTTGGTGGGGAAGACAACAGATAATAGCCCACCATGGGGTTGGTGGGGAAGACACAGATAATAGCCCACCATGGGGTTGGTGGGGAAGACAACATATAATAGCCCACCATGGGGTTGGTGGGGAAGACAACAGATAATAGCCCACCATGGGGTTGGTGGGGAAGACACAGATAATAGCCCACCATGGGGTTGGTGGTGAAGACAACAGATAATAACCCACCATGGGGTTGGTGGGGTAGACACAGATAATAGCCCACCATGGGGTTGGTGGGGAAGACACAGCAGATAATAGCCCACCATGGGGTTGGTGGTGAAGACACAACAGATAATAGCCCACCATGGGGTTGGTAGGGAAGACACATCAGATAATAGCCCACCATGGGGTTGGTGGGGAAGACACAGATAATAGCCCACCATAGGTTTGGTGGGGACACACAGATAATAGCCCACCATGGGGTTGGTGGGGAAGACAACAGATAATAGCCCACCATGGAGATGGTGGTGAAGACACAACAGATAATAGCCCACCATGGGGTTGGTGGGGAAGACACATCAGATAATAGCCCACCATGGGGTTGGTGGGGAAGACACGGATAATAGCCCACCATAGGTTTGGTGGGGAAGACACAGATAATAGCCCACCATGGGGTTGGTGGGGAAGACACAACAGATAAAAGCCCACCATGGGGTTGGTGGGGAAGACACAACAGATAATAGCCCACCATGGGGTTGGTGGGGAAGACACAAAAGATAATAGCCCACCATGGGTTTGGTGGTGAAGACACAACAGATAATAGCCCACCATGGGGTTGGTGGGGAAGACAGCAGATAATAGCCCACCATGGGGTTGGTGGGGAAGACACAACAGATAATAGCCCACCATGGAGTTGGTGGTGAAGTCACAACAGATAATAGCCCACCATGGGGTTGGTGGGGAAGACAGCAGATAAAAGCCCACCATGGGGTTGGTGGGGAAGACAGCAGATAATAGCCTACCATGGGGTTGGTGGGGAAGACAGCAGATAATAGCCCACCATGGAGTTGGTGGTGAAGTCACAGCAGATAATAGCCCACCATGGGGTTGGTGGGGAAGACACAGCAGATTATAGCCCACCATGGGGTTGGTGGGGAAGACACAACAGATAATAGCCCGCCATGGGGTTGGTGGGGAAGTCACAACAGATAATAGCCCACCATGGGGATGGTGGGGAAGACACAGCAGATAATATCCCACCGTGGGGTTGGTGGGGAAGACACAACAGATAATAGCCAACCATGGGGTTGGTGGGGAAGACACAACAGATAATAGCCCACCATGGGGTTGGTGGGGAAGACACAGATAATAGCACACCATGGGGTTGGTGGGGGAAGACACAACAGAAAGTAACCCACCATGGGATTGGTGGGGAAGACACAGATAATAGCCCACCATTGGGTTGGTGGGGAAGACAACATATAATAGCCCACCATGGGGTTGGTAGGGAAGACAACACATAATAGCCCACCATAGGTTTGGTGAGGAAGACACAGATAATAGCCCACCATGGGGTTGGTTGGGAAGACAACATATAACAGCCCACCATGGGGTTGGTGGTGAAGACACAACAGATAATAGCCCACCATGGGGTTGGTGGGGAAGACACATCAGATAATAGCCCACCATGGGGTTGGTGGGGAAGACACAGCTAATAGCCCACCATAGGTTTGGTGGGGAAGACACAGATAATAGCCCACCATGGGGTTGGTGGGGAAGACACATAGGATAATAGCCCACCATGGGGTTGGTGGGGAAGACACAGATAATAGCCCACCATAGGTTTGGTGGGGAAGACACAGATAATAGCCCACCATGGGGTTGGTGGTGAAGACACAACAGATAATAGCCCACCATGGGGTTGGTGGGGAAGACACAGATAATAGCCCACCATTGGGTTGGTGGGGAAGACACAGCAGATAATAGCCCACCATGGGGTTGGTGGGGAAGACACAGATAATAGCCCACCATAGGTTTGGTGGTTGAAGATACAGATAATAGCCCACCATGGGGTTGGTGGGGAAGACAACATATAATAGCCCACCATGGGGTTGGTAAGGAAGACAACACATAATAGCCCACCATGGGGTTGGTGGTGAAGACAACAGATAATAGCCCACCATGGGGTTGGTGGTGAAGACACAACAGATAATAGCCCACCATTGGGTTGGTGGGGAAGACACAGCAGATAATAGCCCACCGTGGGGTTGGTGGTGAAGACACAACAGATAATAGCCCACCATGGGGTTGGTGGTGAAGACACAAAAGATAATAACCCACCATGGGGTTGGTTGGGAAGACACATCAGATAATAGCCCACCATGGGGTTGGTGGGGAAGACAGCAGATAAAAGCCAACCATGGGGTTGGTGGGGAAGACACAACAGATATTAGCCCACCATGGGGTTGGTTGGGAAGACACAGAAAATAGCCCACCATGGGGTTGGTGGGGAAGACACAACAGATAATAGCCCACCATGGGGTTGGTGGGGAAGACACATCAGATAAAAGCCCACCATGGGGTTGGTGGGGAAGACACAACAGATAAAAGCCCACCATGGGGTTGGTGGTGAAGACACAACAGATAATAGCCCACCATGGGGTTGGTGGTGAAGACACAACAGATAATAACCCACCATGGGGTTGGTGGGGAAGACAGCAAATAATAGCCCACCATGGGGTTGGTGGGGAAGACACAACAGATAATAACCCGCCATGGAGTTGGTGGTGAAGACACAACAGATAATAGCCCACATTGGGGTTGGTGGTGAAGACAACAGATAATAGCCCACCATGGGGTTGTTGGGGAAGACACAGATAATAGCCCACCATGGGGTTGGTGGGGAAGACACAACAGATAATAGCCCACCATGGGGTTGGTGGGGAAGACACAACAGATAATAGCCCACCATGGGGTTGGTGGGGAAGTCACAACAGATAATAGCCCACCATGGGGATGGTGGGGAAGACACATCAGATAATAGCCCACCGTGGGGTTGGTGGGGAAGACACAACAGATAATAGCCCACCATGGGGTTGGTGGGGAAGACACAACAGATAATAGCCCACCATGGGGTTGGTGGTGCAGACACAGATAATAGCCCACCATGGGGTTGGTGGGGAAGACACATAGGATAATAGCCCACCATGGGGTTGGTGGGGAAGACACAGATAATAGCCCACCATAGGTTTGGTGGGGAAGACACAGATAATAGCCCACCCATGGGGTTGGTGGTGAAGACACAACAGAGAATAGCCCACCATGGGGTTGGGTGGGGAAGACACAGAATTAATAGCCCACCATTGGGTTGGTGGGGAAGACACAGCAGATAATAGCCCACCATGGGTTGGTGTGAAGACACAA